>NC_057749.1:22045375-22046157 GCF_004010195.1 Chiloscyllium plagiosum
ATACCCCTGTAATAACAGGATAAACAGTGAGATAGACCACTTTGATAATAGGGTAAACAGAGAGCTGTACCCCTGTAATAACAGGGTAAACAGTGAGTTATACCCCTGTAATAACAGGGTAAACAGTGAGTTATACCCCTGTAATAACAGGGTAAGCAGAGAATTATATCCCTGTAATAACAGGGTAAACAGTGAGATATACCCCTGCAATAAAAGGGTAAACAGTGAGTTATACCCCTGTAATAACAAGGTAAGCAGAGAATTATATCCCTGTAATAACAGGGTAAACACTGTTATATACCCCTGTAATAACAGGGTAAACAGTGAGTTTTACTCCTGTAATAACAGGGTAAACAGTGAGATATACCCCTGTAATAAAAGGGTAATCAGTGAGTTATACCCCTGTAATAAAAGGGTAAACAGTGAGTTATACCCCTGGAATAACAGGGTAAATAGTGAGTAATACCCATGTAATAACAGGGTAAACAGTGAGTTTTACCCCTGTAATAACAGGGTAAACAGTGCAATATATCCCTGTAATATCAGGGTAAACAGTGAGATACGATCCTGTAATAACAGGGTAAACAGTGAGTTATACCCCTGTAATAACAGGGTAAACAGTGAGATAGACCCCCGTAATAACAGGGTAAACAGTGAGATATACCCCTGTTATAACAGAATAAACAGTGAGATACACCAATGAAATAACAGGGTAATCAGTGAGTTATACCCCTGTAATAACAGGGTAAACAGTGCAATATACCACTGTAATATCAGGGTAA
>NC_057749.1:22046657-22047970 GCF_004010195.1 Chiloscyllium plagiosum
CACTCACAAACACAGCTCACACCCTCTAACACCCCTCACGCTCACAAACACAGCTCACACTCTCCAACACCCCTCACACTCAGAAACACAGCTCTGGACAATGCACCCCTCTCTGTAGTCAGTTACTTGCACTTCTTTAGCCATGGTATGAGATCTGATGGGATAGTGACACTCACCCCTACATCGCGGTTAACATTAGTGAGTTGTTCTTTGGCATATATCGGTTCTATCAAACTCAACTTGGTTGACTGATTAATTCTCGTATGAATGCCTCAGTACCCTCTTTCTAATGATGGTGGATCTATCACATTAACAACCTTGTATGAGTAAACTTTTGGCTTTTTAACTGCATCCTATTTCTGCACATTTTCTGGAAGTGACTTATAATTTTACAGGCAGGTAACTTTTTTTGGCCTCGTTGGGCACTGCTTGTGCCTGTGAGGCTCTGTGATGCTACATTAAACCATTAATATTTATTTTTTTATGTACCTTTTGTGGCGGCTTATGATATGTGTCTTCAGAGTATTTATATATTATAAAGTGGATAGGTTCTGTTGCTCTCCTGTGGTACGTTCACCCTTCTGCTCTTAGGATTTGTCTGTAATTCTTTAGGTTTCTGCTTCCTGTACAACCTGAACATTGTTCTCTAAAGTCAGAGCTTCCTCTGCCTATCCTAGATCTGACAAAGGTCCATCAATAATTCAGAGTGTGAGCTGTGTTGGAGGGTGTCAAAGTGTTGGTGAGCATGAGCTGTGTTGGTGAGTGTGACCTCTGTTGGCGAGTGTGAGCTGTGTTGGTGAGTGTGAGCTGTGTTGGAGGGTGTGTATGTGTTAATGAGTGCAAGCAATATCTTACATCCATGCTGTGTTGGGGAGCAAAAAATCTGATACATACCATTGTGACAATACTGTGACTTTACGAGGTGTGTTTTGTCTTGGTCTCTTATAGACAGAGTCGGGGGACAGCTGACGAGCACTCCATGAGAGGATAAACACCAGGTCAATTCTATGGTGCTTTTTTTTAAAAAGTTGGAACAATAGAAGCAGCCTGAATGGGTGAGGTCAAGCTCCCACAGAATCATGGATCTTTTTGTTTTTTTTCAACTGCTGGGATAGAGAAAAACTGTCACATGTCTCTTTGCTACAGTTGAAAGTTCTCTTTTGATGTTATTTCATCCTGGGATGGATAACTGCACGCATTTGTGTGTGTGTGAATGACCGTGTGTATGTGTGTGTGTGTGAGTGAGTGTGTGAGTGTGTGTGTGTGCGTGAGTATGTGTGTGTGTGTGAGTGAGTCTGTGTGTGTGTGTGTGT
>NC_057749.1:22051314-22073397 GCF_004010195.1 Chiloscyllium plagiosum
GAGTGAGTGTGTGTGTGTCTGTGTGTGCGTGTCTGTGTGTGTGTATATGTGAGTGAGTGTGTGTGCGTGTATATGTGTATGTGAGTGAGTGTGTGTGTGTGTGTCTGTGTGTATGTGTATATGAGTGTGTGTCTATGCGTGTGTATGTGTGTGTATATGAGTGTGTGGCTGTGTGCGTGTGTGTAGGACACAGTGAAGAAATAATGAGTGCAATACTTTTTATTTGTATTCAACCACCAGGGAGAAAAAGCACCTGAGTGGCTAGTGACAAGCTTCTCTTTAATAGCAATGTCAAAGTGAAAACAAAAAGTGAAGGGGAGGGTCGGGATTCAGAGGGGGAAGTGAAACACTCCATACCCCTCGGTGCCCACTTCTCCCTGAAAACATCGGCGTGTATTGGTAGAGGGATGTTGTTATCTTAAAACAGCTCATTTGTACTAGTTCCTGTATCTATTCTGTTAAGATTTCCAACAGAGTTACGTTATTCCAAATCCTTGTTTCTTTTGTTGCGTTTTAATTATAATGGATGAATTATAGTTTGACCAATCAAGTTGCATCTGGAACACAACACCTTACATTTACCTTTAACGTAAAGACTCGTGTGGGTCAACACTATCAAATCAATGATTATGAGTGTTGGGCAACAAAGGAAGCTATTTCACATTGCTTCGTTGTATTGCAGTAGGATTACCATCACCAGGATACTCAGCAATGTCACTGCCTCACCACTCTGAGACGCAGGACTGTCTCCCTCAAAGATAGAGGAGGTTGAAAGGGATACATGGCCAACGATCCGGTAGAAAATTGCAAACTGGGCAGAGAGTGAAGCACAAACATGAATACTTGGAAACCAGCAAAGATGTACAAGGATCTGAGGACCAAGGGAGCCGTGATCATGGCCTGACCAGACAGGTTGACTATCAATTGTGCAAATCCTTCCAGCTGATTGTAGAATCCCTCCATGTGGAAGCCGGACATTCGGCCCATCAGGTCCACCCTGCCCCTCTGAAGAGCATCCTACTCAGATCCACCCCCTTTACCCTGTCCCTATAACCCTTCATTTCCCTTGCCCAATCCTCCCTAACCTATGCTTTTATAGACTGTGGGAGGAAACTGGAGTACCCGAAGGAAACCCACACAGACACGAGGAGAATGTGCAAACACCACACAGACAGTCGCCCGAGAGTGGGGATCAAACCCGGGTCCCTGGTGCTGTGCGGTGTTAACCACCACACCATCCTTGCAGTGGGAGCTTCAGACTTCACAATTGTCCATTGGGTCCTTTCAGCCTGTCTGGACGAGAGTGAGGGTGGGTGGGATACCTAACTGTGGCACTGTGGTACAGGGAACCACTCAAGAGGAGGGGGGAAGATGCAACGGAGAGGCAGTGGGGGGATCAGTACAATGTGGGGAATGTCACAGCTCTGTGCAGTAAACAGCATCAACCCAGTGTCAGAGCTCAGAGATGGGAAGGAACTTTATAGAGTCGCTACAGTGTGGAAAAAGGCCATTCAGCCCACTGAGTCTGCACTAACCTTTTGAAAGGCATCCCACCCAATTCCAACATGGCTAACACGCCCAGCCTGCACGCTGGGCAATTTAACATGGCTAACCTGCACACCTATGAACTGGGGCAGGAAACCAGAACATGTGAAGGAAACCCACAGGGAGAACATGCAAACCCCACGGGGGGGGCAATTGAAGCTGGATCCCTGACTCTATGAGGCAGCAGTGCTAACCACTGAGCTGCACAATCCCACCCTGAAGTGCACACATGAGTGCAGTTGATGACAGACAGTCAGGGTGGGGAGCATTGCTGGTTAGATGTGCAATGGAAGGAAAGTGGAACATCTGCCATCTTGATCCAGAGTCCCAGGCTGCGACGTGCTAGGTAATTCTTCGAGAAGGTGACCAAACAGGTGGATGAAAGTAAGGCGGTTGATGTGGTGTACATGGACTTCAGTAAGGCGTTTGATAAGGTTCCACACGGTAGGCTATTGCACAAAATGCGGTGTTTCGTGTTTGAAGGTGATGTAGCAGTTTGGATCAGAAATTGGCTAGCTGAAAGAAGACAGAGGGTGGTGGTTGATGGGAAATGTTCATCCTGGAGCTCACTTACCAGTGGGGTACCACAAGGATCTATTTTGGGGCCACTGCTGTTTGTCATTTTTATAATTGATCTGGATGTGGGCGTAGAAGGATGGGTTAGTAAATTTGTGGATGACCCTATGGTAGGCAGAGTTGTGGATAGTGCCAAAGGATGTGGTGGGCTACAGAGGGACATAGATAAGATGCAGAGCTGGACTGAGAAGTGGCAAATGGAGTTTAATGTTGAAAAGTGTGAGGTAGTTCACTTCGGAAGAAGTGACAGGGATACAGAATACTGGGCTAACAGTAAAATCTTTGGCAGTATAGATGAACAGAGAGATCTCAGTGTCCAGGTGCATAAATCTCTGAAAGTTGCCAACCCAAGCTGATAGGGTTGTTAAAAAGTCATATGGTGTGTTGGCGTTTATTGGTTAGAGGGATTGAGTTTTGGAGCCACGAGGTCATGCTTCAGCTGTACAAGACTCTTGTACGGCCGCACCTGGAGTATTGCGTACTGTTCTGGTCACCGCATTATAGGAAGGATGTGGAAGCTTTGGAAAGGGTTCAGAGGAGATTTACTGGGATGTTGCCTGGTGTGGAAGGAAGGTCTTATGAGGAAAGGCTGAGGGACTTGAGACTGTTTCCGTTGGAGAGAAGGTTGAGAGGTGACTTAATTAAGATGTATAAGATAATCAGAGGGTTAGATAGGGTGGACAGTGAGAGCCTTTTTCCTCAGATGGTAAAGGCTAGCATGAGTAGGCATAGCTTTAAATTGAGGAGTGACAGGTATAGGACAGGTGTCAGGGGTAGTTTCTTTACTGAGAGAGTAATTGGGGCGTGGAACAATCTGCCTGCAACAGTAGTAGACTCGCCAACGTTAAGGGCAGTTAAACGGGCATTGGACATACACGTAGATAACAATGGAACGGTGTTGGTTAGATGGGCATCAGATTAATTTCACTGGTCGGCTCAACATGTCGGTGTTCCTGAACTGTGCTGTAACATTCTATGTTCTATGTTCTATAAGCTCTTGTAAAAGTCTCTGTTCCTCAGTTACCCGGTCTCCGGGGTGACCAGTTGGCTCAGTGGGGTGGAGGGCTGGCATTGACCAGATTAGTGGCAGCAGCATGAGGGTTGGTGCCCCGTTATTGCTGGGTGTGTCTCTTTGCCCTATCCCTGGAGGAGAAGGTGCCAAAGTGTGTCAGACCCGCCCTCAGGAAGAGAACTCAGCAGAAGCTGCCGTTTAGTACACTCAATAAACGTTACAAATTTAAACAAGTGAGATAAAAAGCAAACCAGTCACAGCATCTAATTCAAGAGTTTGCCTCAGTGGGATCTGATTTGACACAAGACAAATTAGGTCTTCAAATGATTCCTGAAGTGCTAAAACCCACAGTAATTAATGGCTTCGTGGTGGGAGAGTGCTGCTCAACAGCAGTAAACAGTTCCACACACTCTCATTCACACATAGACACACAGACACATACAGACACACAGACTACACAGAGACACAGACACACTCACATGTACAAATACACACACACACACACATCCAGACACACACCCATACACACACATACACACACAAATAACACACAGGCAAACACACACAGACATACATGCATATAGACATGCAGACATATAGACACAGATGCATACACACACACACACACACTGACACACACACACACACGTGCATGCACGCACACTCACGCACACACGCACACACACACACACATGCACACGGACACACACACGCACACTCACACACACACGCACACTCACAGATACACACGCACACACATGCACACAGCCATACACGGATGAACATGCAAGCGGAAAAGAATGGCAGACAATGCAGATCTCAATGTAACAAGATGTTAGTGACTTTAGTTTGCATGTCAGAGGATTTAAACGGCTGGACCTGGTTCTTGGCAATGAACTCTGAGAGGGTTCTGGAATGTTATATTATGGCCAGCACTGAATGGAGCAGCTGATCCTCCTGAATTGATATTATGAATAAAATATTGTTTGGAGGAGGAAAACCAGACTAAAGCATCGAGTGTTGGCCCACAGTTACCCGTGAGTTTAAAGTCTATAATCTAATTGATTGGACTATTATTTGAAGGGAACCTTTCGAAGTGGCATTTCCCAGTGCAATCCTTCATTGTGAAAGCTTTAGCTTTGCAAATCAGTGCTCTAGCCAGGATTATCTTCTTGATTCACAATAGATTGAAAGTACAGACCTCTGAATCATTATTTCCTTCGAAAATTGAAACAAAATCTAAACAAATACTGTTTCCAACGCATTCCAGAGGGCTAAATGAAGAAGATGAGACTATGTCAATATTTAATGAGATTTTCACCCAAACTGAATGAAGCAGGTTCACTCATGTTCACAGGCCTCTTAATTCCTATCTGTTAATGAAGGAAGGAGCTGTATAAATCTGCAAAATGGTTTAAAGACAAGTGCACTGCTGTTCCCTGTTGTTAGTCTTCAGACTGGCTTGTTTCGTTTGGTGATAAACCAATGTGGAATTAGTAAAATGTCAGCTATAGATGGCAGTTGAAATATGTAAAACATTGCATTTTGTACCATTAAAGCCAAATACTCAGACTAAGAGCCAGCATGATGCCAATTAACATAGTACATGCAAACACACAACACCCTGCCGTCCCTGATTAAAGTGCATCTTCCCACTGTAATTTACCTCATGCCAAACTGTGTCATTCAGCACACATATGCAAGGCTTTCATTAACCCGAACCTAAATTACTGGGACATTCATCAGCGGCCTGTCACTGTGCGTTATCTTTACAAATGAGTCCCTCACTCCGGAAGAATTGGAGCTCCTTACTGGGACACGGTCTATTTAAAGAGGAGATGTGACCACCACAGTCACATCGAGAAATTAAACAGTTAAACAGCGACTCAATTGAGTAAAACTAGGGGGCATGCATTTAAAGGGAGAAGGGGGCAAGTTTAAAGGAGATGAGATGGAACAGGTATTTTACACTGCCAGGGTGGCAATAGAGGCAGATACAATAGGGGCGTTGAAGAGACTTTGAGATCCATGGACTCAATTTACATGGCTCGCTGCCATAAAATTAATCTGATGCCCATCTAACCGGGTTTGAGAGGGCTGGGCTGAGTGGGAGAGTTAAAGTTATGAAAGGTCTCCCAACTCTCTTGTCCATGGGTGGCACGGTGGCACAGTGGTTAGCACTGCTGCCTCACAGTGCCAGAGACCCGGGTTCAATTCCCGCCTCAGGCTGGAATTGTGGAGTTTGCACATTCTCCCAGTGTGCTCCGGGTGCTCCAGTTTCCTCCCACAGTCCAAAAATGTGCAGGTCAGGTGAATTGGCCATGCTAAATTGCCCGTAGTGTTAGGTGAAGGGGGAAATGTAGGGGTATGAGTCTGGGTGGGTTGCGCTTCGGCGGGTCAGTGTGAACTTGTTGGGCCGAAGAGCCTGTTTCCACACTGTAAGTAATCTAATCACCAGCTCAGCACTTACCACCCCATGAAATGACAGCAAGAGGCAATGTGATGGGGCACTTGTGTGGCCATTAATTGATTACATTGTGCCTCATGAGGTTAGGGGAAAGTGGGGAGGCAGTGAGGATACCACACCTTAAATGAGCCACTGGAGGGCAAACCTGTTGTTGGGGGGGGGGGGTGTGAGAATCCAAACCAAAGAGACCAGTTAGATCATCCATCAGCCTTTAACACACAGGCAAATACAAGGCCAGATTAGACAACCTGGTGACATGGTCCTTCTCATCTCAACGTCCCCCTGTATCATCCTGGTGAATCAGATTGTGATGGTGGCAAATCGCTCAGGGAGAACTCAGTGCTGGCTTTGAAGAAGCGAGATTCTCGGTACCAGACCTCCGCTGGAATCAGGGAAAGCGGTTCTATTTCTGAGATTGATCTTCAATGCTCCCAAAGGGGAGGACAGGCCTGGCCGGTATCTAACCAGAGAATAGTAATTTGCGGGACTCTGGGCAGAGAATAGAGGAGAGTCATTGGCTCTGCTAAGCCCAGGTCAAATGTTCCTGGACAATTATTGAAAAATAAATCATTCCTTAGGATGTGAGTGGGGCTGACAAAGACTCAGGAACCACTACTTCCCATGTGCTTTTCGGAAGGAAGTTCCAGGATTTTGTTCCAGTGACAGGGAAGAAATGGCGATATAATTCCAAGCAGCATTCCTACTAATACCATTTTCTTCTGTATGGATCTTTGGGGTCCAACATTTGCAATTGGAAGTCAGTGCTGTGAAGGGAGTTGACTGCATTGGTTGGGCAGTGCCTAGAGTGCCAACAAGGATAAACGTTATCGCCAACAGGTGGCACGGTGGCTCAGTGGTTAGCACTGCTGCCTCACAGCGCCAGGGACCCAGGTTCGATTCCAGCCTCGGGCAACTGATTGTGTGGAGTTTGCACATTCTCCCCGTGCCTGCGTGGGTTTCCTCCGGGTGCTCCGGTTTCCTCCCACAGTCCAAAGATGTGCAGGTCAGGGTGAATTGGCCATGCTAAATTGCCCGTAGTGTTAGGTGTAGGGGAAAGGGTCTGGGTGGATTGCTCTTCGGAGGGTCGGTGTGGACTTGTTGGGCCGAAGGGCGTGTTTCCACACTGCAAGTAGTCGAAATCTAATCAAACCGATCCCCACGTTCATGGGCATGGCTGAGTAAACCCTGGAATCATTTTCACAGCGACTGTGCTGGTGCTTCCATAGGTTCAATGTCATTGTGGACGCCTATTCAAAGTGGCTGGGCGTGCACAGAGTTCATCCGTTAAACACGGGGACAATGATAGAAAAACTTTTGCAGTACGTGGACTCCCGGAAGTGTTCGTCACAGATAACGGGCCATCGTTTACCAGCAAGGAATTTGAGTATTTCCTAAAGTCAGGTCCAATGATGTTTAAAGTTCGGGCTGGTGTGACAGTCCTCAACAAGCATGTGGACCATATGAAAGCTGCAAACTTGCAAGTGGTGTGTCAGCAATGCGTGCCCGGCTCTCCAGAACAGGCTGTCGGAACCTGTCGGGTTCTCCCTGTCCATCAAGCATTGAAGAGAGCTTGGAATCCGAGGTGGGCACGGCCAATCTCACCACATCGACACCTTCACCACCGGAAGAAGAGAATGACTTTCTCTGGAGATTCGAGAGAAAGTGAGGTCTGCAGATGCTGCAGATCAGAGCTGAAAATGTGTTGCTGGAAAAGCGCAGCAGGTCAGGCAGCATCCAAGGAACAGGAGAATCGACGTTTCGGGCATAAGCCCTTCTCTGGAGATTCTCCAGGTGCAAGAGGAGGCCCCCTGTGCGTTACATACTGTCCGAATCTGACGCAGACTCAGAGGACCCAGACCCAGTGCTAAAACACCCCAGGAGACACTACTAGAGAAAGGGCCAGCCTGTGTCCTCAGACGCAGAGGGGGAGGAATGTAGTGATTGTAATCAGGTGGACCTCATAGAATATGAGTTCCCTGACTGGGGCTGTTAATCTGATCTGATCAGGGAGCCCTGGCTGACAGATATAAACAAGAACGTTAGGGTTCTGTTCACTCTGAGAGCTGGCTCTGAGGGAGCTGGATCAGTGTCAAGGACTCCCCATGTGTTAATAAAGGGGAACTTGGTGACGGGATACTGACCTCTGTGGAGTTATTTCATCAAGTTTGTTGAGTGTTGCTGGAGCTGCACCCATCTGGCTATCTGGGGAATATTCCCTCCCACTCCAAACTTGTGCCTTTAGATGGGGCACCAGACTCTAGGAGTGAAGGTGTCTTCAGTCTAGGTTCCAGTTATATTGTCAGCACTCAATGTCACACAAAATTATATTTTCATAATCATCATCGGCTTTAATTGGAAGAGGAAGGTGTATGTCCAGTGTGATTCACTTTCTGTGTTCAGATGGTACAGATTATTTCAAGTTCCATTGTACATTCATCTCCTCTGTGTGTGTGTGTGTGTGCACGTCTGTCTCATTTTGTAAGACTGTATTTTTGTGTCTATGTAAGACTGTGTGTGTTTGTCTGTGTGTGTGAGAGACTGTGTTTATCAGTGTGGTTTGTATGCCTGTGTGTTTGACTCAGTGTATGTGTCTGTGTCATTGTAAGAGACTGTTTTGTGAGTCTGTGTGTGTGTTTGTTTGTATGTGTGTGAGTACCTCTCTCTATATGTGTGCATGACTGTATGCATGTGTACAATTGTTGTGTGTGTGTGTGTGCATGTGTGTAAGCCTGTGTGTGTCTGTATGTGTGTATGTGTGTGTGTGAGTCTTTGTGTGTGTGTCTGTCTGTGTGCATGTGTACATCTGTGTGCATGTATGAGCCTTTGTCTGTGTGTCTATGTGTGTGTCTGGGTGTGCGTGTCTGAGAGACTATGCATGTGCCCGTATATGTGTGTGATGGATTGTGCATGTCTGTGTCTGTGTGTGGGCATGTGATACTGTGCTTGTCTGTGTGAGGGACTGAATATCTGTGTCCATGTGTGCATGAGAGAGACTCTATGTTTGTGTGTGTCTGTGTGTGTGAGACTGTGTGTTTGTGTATATGTGTGTGTGCGAGAGACTGAATGTGTAAATGTGAGATTGTGTGTGTGCGAGAGCCTGTGTGCACGAGAGCCTGTATGTGTGTGTGTTAGACAGACTGTATGTATGTGTGAAACTGTATGTGAGCCTCTGTGTGTGTGAGAGAGAAGCTGCATATGTGTATGTGAAACTTTGTGTGTGTATGTGTGTGAGTGTGTGTGTGTGTGTGTGAGAAACTGTGTGCATGTATGTGTGTGTGAGAGAGACTACGTGTGCCTCTATGAGCTTGTGTACATGTGTGCATGTATGTGTGTTTCTTTATGTGTCTGAGACTGTATGTTTGTGTATGTGTGTGAGTCTGTGTGTGTGTGAGAGAGAGACTGCCTGTGTGTGCCTTTATGTGCATGCATGTGTGCCTGTGATTGTGTATGTGATAGAGACTTTATGTGTGCATGTGAGACTGTGTGCGTGTGTGCGTGCGCATGTGTGGGCACTGGCATTGAACTGAGCACATGAATAAGAAAACCACCAAAGCAGTCTTCCACTGCCACAAGCCCTTGCTGCCATCTCTATCCCAACAGGGTATGAAGGGATTTCGCAGTACAGTGGAATTGCTGGATAATAACCACCTCCGGGACTCTTCTCAATGTACTCGTTAATGCACGTTTGAGTCTGGATTATGGTCAGATAACCGGCATTATCATCGGACAGTCGCAATAAACTGGAAGTTGCCAGCTTTTCGCCACAGCCAAAGCAAATTAACATCATCTCTTTTGATATACACCTGCAGTTTTATCATCAGTGAGTGTCAGCCTGGGATTCAGTCAGAGCTGCTTTGAGCAGCACATCTCCTTGCAGGATGCTGTCTGTAGACTTGCACAGTTCAGTGAATCTCCAAAGACATTTGCAGTTCTATCAGAGCCGAATACACCCAGATGAAGAAAAGGATGTGATTTTTCAAGCATTAAGTCATTTTTCACATTTTTAGAGCAACAGGATTGTGCAAAACACATGCAGATGACTCGGGGATCCGCAAGGAATTTGAGAAATGAAACGTATCCCAAAAGAGCCTCACAATAGTCCCTGTAAATAAGGGGAGCTCTTTCCATTTGCCAACCACCTCCCTCACAACATAATGTTGTCTCCCTGGAATTGAAGTGATTGATTTCCATTGTCTGTGCTCTGAAAAAGCAGGTTTTGTTTAAGTTCATAAGGATTGCAGTCAAGTCGCATGCAGGCCAATATGACACCAGCAATCTCCTGCCAAACTACTAATAGAAACAAATTATACAGGCCACATCCTCAAGACAAAATGTTTGGCAGGTTACTTTCTTTTATCGCCTTCTTCTCTATTTCTTTGCAAGAATAAGGCAAGGATGGAAATTGTTCTGAAATAATTATTAGGATAAAAATGCTGCTTCTTCTCCATATTACATGGGAAAGATGTGATAAAAGAAACCCCTTTCAACCAGTACATGCCGCAGCCCATGTACTCTATAGCAATTCCTTAAGTTCCCCAACATCTCGATAGAATCATACCATGCAGAAGAGGCATTTTGGGCCATTAGGTCTGTATTATCCGAACAAACCTACTTTCCGTACTATCCAAACATGCAGCTCTGCTGTCAGTCAAACGGGATGCGTATTTTGAAATTGCCCCTTAGAAGATAGAACATAGAACAGTACAGCACAGAACAGGCCCTACAGCCCACGATGTTGTGCTGACCATTGATCCTCATGTGAGGTAAACCTAATGTACGAACCCTCAAATTTCTGTGACCATATGCATGTCCAGCAGTCTCTTAAATATCCCCAATGACCTCGCTTCCACAACTGCTGCTGGCAACGCATTCCATGCTCTCTCAACTCTCTGCGTAAAGAACCCGCCTCTGACATCCCCTCTATACTTTCCGCCAAACAGCTTAAAACTATGACCCCTTCGTGTTAACAATTTCTGCCCTGGGAAAAAGTCTCTGGCTATCAACTCTATCTATGCCTCTCATTATCTTGTACACCTCAATTAGGCCCCCTCCAATGAAAAAAGCCCGAGCTCGGTCAACCGCTCTTCGTAAGATAAGCCCTCCAGTCCAGGCAGCATCCTGGTAAACCTCCTCTGAACTCTCTCCAAAGCATCCACATCTTTCCTATAATAGGGCGACCAGAACTGGACGCAGTATTCCAAATGCGGTCTAACCAAAGTTTTATAGAGCTGCAACAAGATCTCACGACTCTTAAACTCAATCCCCCTGTTAATGAAAGTCAAAACACCATATGCTTTCTTAACAACCCTGTCCACTTGGGTGGCAATATTAAGGGATCTATGTACTTGCACACCAAGATCCCTCTGTTCCTCCACACTGCCAAGAATCCTGTCCTTAATCCTGTACTCAACTTTCAAGTTTGACCTTCCAAAATGCATCACCTCGCATTTATCCAGGTTGAACTCCATCTGCCACCTCTCAGCCCATCTCTGCATCCTGTCAATGTCCCGCTGCAGCCTACAACAGTCCTCTATACTGTCAACGACACCTCCAACCTTTGTGTCATCTGCAAACCTGCTAACCCATCCTTCAATCTCCTCATCCAAGTCATTAATAAAAATTACAAAGCGTAGAGGCCCAAGGACTGAGCCCTGTGGAACACCACTCACCACTGACTTCCAGACAGAATACTTTCCTTCTACTGCTACTCGCTGTCTTCTGTCGACCAGCCAATTCTGTATCCAGACAGCTATGTTCCCCTGTATTCCATTCCTCCTGACCTTCTGAATGAGCCTACCATGGGGAAACTTACCAAATGCTGTACTGAAGTCCACATACACAACATCCACTGCTCGACACTCATCAACTTGTCTAGTCACATCCTCAAAGAACTCGATAAGGTTTGTGAGGCATGATCTGCCCCTCACAAAGCCGTGCTGACTGCATTTAATCAGGCCATGCTCTTCCAGATGGTCATAAATCCTATCCCTCACAATCCCTTCTAACACCTTGCAGACAACAGACGTGAGACTGACTGGTCTGTAATTGCCGGGGATTTCCCTATTTCCTTTCTTGAAGAGCGGAATTACATTTGCCTCCCTCCAGTCATCAGGTACGATTCCGGTGGAGAGCGAGGATGCAAAGATCTTCGCAATTGGCGAAGCAATCGCATTTCTCGCTTCCCAAAGCAACCGAGGACAAATCTGGTCTGGCCCTGGCGACTTGTCAATCTTAATGTTTGTCAAAATTTTCAACACCATCTTCCTCAATCTCTATCTGTTCCAGCGTGCTTACCTGCTCCTCAATGGTTTCATTCACTACAAGGTCCTTTTCTTCAGTAAAGACAGAAGCAAAAAACTCATTTAGGGCTTCCCCTACCTCCTCAGACTCTATACACAAGTTCCCTATGCTATCCCTGATCGGCCCTACTCTTTCTTTGATCATTCTCTTATTGCTCACATACTTGTAAAATGCCTTTGGATTCTCCCTAATCCGTTCTGCCAAGCCTTTCTCATGCCCCCTCCTGGCTCTCCTCAGACCATTTTTGAGCTCCTTCCTCGCCTGCCTGTAATCCTCTAGAGCTGAGCATCTATAGAGGAGCTGCTGCTACCATTGTGGCGATGTTTGCGGCGCTGCTAATTTAGCAGGCCCGCATGATTGCTCAGGGGAATGTGAGTTCAAATCCCACTGTCGCAGCTGATTGAGGATGATCAGCCATGATCATAATGAATGGTGGTGCAGGCTCGAAGGGCAGAATGGCCTACCCCTGCACCTATTGTCTATTGTCTATTGAGTTGAAGTTTGGTCAGTAAATTCAACCGGGTAATTAACTTTTAAAAATGTGGAAATGAAAACTCGCGCTGATGAAGATACAAGTGTAGGGAAGTGGGTTTGTTAGCTTGAATGGCTGGTGAGAAATGAAGTTATTCCAACAGCGTGGGTTCAATTCCTGCACTGGCTGAGTTACCAGGAAGGACTCTCCTTCCCAACCTCTTCCCCTCGCCTGAGGCGTGCTGACCCTCAGGTTAAACCACCACCAGCCGTTTCTCTCCAAAGAGGAAAGCAGCTCTGGTAAGACTATACTGATGTAACCTTTACCAGGATGGCTCACTGCTGCCTCACAGAGCCAGGGGCCTGGGTTCAATTGCAGCTTCGGGTGAATGTCTGTGTGGAGTTTGCACATTCTCCCTGTGTCTGCGTGGGTTGCCTCCCATTGTGGGGCTCTGCGCATGGGGTGGGATGGCCTTCAAGGATTCGATGGGCTGAATGATCTGATTCTGCATGATTCAAATTGTTATACCTCATCTAATTCACAAATGTTGAGACAGAGATGCCCCACACTGTAGCTGCGTGGGTGCAATGTGGTTGACTATTACCTGCTCTCACATTGGCTGAGCAAATTCAAGGGCAATTAGGAATGGACAACAAACAGCCTTAAAGTGATATTCACACAAATGAGCAAAAGCCTTCATCACTTCCGTCTTTCCTTCTCAATGCATATGACAACCCGCCTCACTGCCCATTTTACTTGCTTTACCAGCATGGAAACAGACCTTTCGGTCCAACCAGTCCATGCCCAACATAATCCCAAACTAACCTCGTCCCACCTGCCTGCTCCTGGCTCTTATCCCTTCAAACCTTTCCTATTGTAGACTTATGCCCAATTAAAATCTTGCAGAGCCATTTCTAGCTGTGAATGCTGCTGCATGTAGGAAGAGGAGCAAGGTTCAGTCTTTCAAACATCTTCTGTCATGTAATGAGATCATCGCTGATCTGTATCCTAATTCCACCTTCACGTCCCTTTGCGGCGAAGCGAGAAATAACGACTTGATCCAATGATATTAAATCATCAGTTGTGTGGCTGTGTCGAGAGCGAGTGGTGAGATTGAGTTCCACATTTTCACCCCTCTTTGTGTGAAAATATGCTTCCTAATTCTGCTCCTGTATGACCTGACTCCAATATCGAGGTGTGATCACCTTGTGCTGCACTGGATCACCAGTTGTAAATATTTCCCACTATCTACCCCATTGAGACCTTCTGAAATTCACAATAAACCTGAAGATCACTATAAAAATCATTTCTTCAACCTTTTAAAATTGGCGTTGAGGTAACTCTTCTCAGAGCCTACCCTTGCAACCCTGGCACTATTTTGGTGAATCTCATTTGCGCAGAGGGACATTTCATCCTTTCCATGTGCGTTGCCCAGAGCTGTGTAAGGTTAATGACTCTACACAATGGACGACCAGGAATTTGTATACTTATCGCAAGAAAACTTCACCAATTTTGAAATGTAAAGTAGACAGGCAGGAGGCTGGAAGAACACCTGCCTGCTCCTGGCTCTTATCCCTTCAAACCTTTCCTATTGTAGACTTATGCCCAATTAAAATCTTGCAGAGCCATTTCTAGCTGTGAATGCTGCTGCATGTAGGAAGAGGAGCAAGGTTCAGTCTTTCAAACATCTTCTGTCATGTAATGAGATCCTGAAGAAGGGCCTGTGCCCGAAACGTCGAATCTCCTGTTCCCTGGATGCTGCCTGACCTGCTGTGCTGTTCCAGCAATAAAGTTTCAACTTTGATCTCCAGCATCTGCAGACCTCACTTTCTCCTGGAAGAACACAGCAAGCCTGGCAGCATCAGGAGGTGGAGAAGTTGATGTTTCAGATATCACCCATCTTCAGAAGTGGGGGTGGGTGTAGGGGAGCTGCAGATAAGAGGCTGAGAAAGGATGGTTTATGGGTGGGGGGGGATGGAGTGGAATGGTGAGGTAGTGATAGATGAACACAGGTGGTGGGTGCGACCTGGTTGGTCGATGGGAGGGATGAATCTGGTTGGTCACTTGGAGGAAGGGTCAGTAAATGGAATGGAAGAGATGAGGAGGGGCTGGAAAGGGAGTCGGGGGATGGGTGGGAAGACTATTTGAAATTGGAGAACTTAATGTTGTGTTTTCCGGGCTGTAGGCTGCCCAGCAGGAAGAAAAGGTGTGGTTCCTCCAATTTGTGGTGTGATTCACCATGGCAATGGAGGAGGCCGAGGATGGACATGTCGGAGAGGGACTGGGAGGGAGAATTGAAATGGGCGGTAACTGGGAGGTCAGACTGAGATGTTCAGTGAAATGTCTACTTAGTTTATGCTTGGTCTCACTGACATGGAGAAGACATCATCAGGATCCCCTCATTCCCTGGCACAGGGATAATGAGCCAAATGGCTTTCTTCAAAATGGCTGTACCATTTCATGTTTTTTTTTTAATTTCATGGGCTGTAGGTGTAATTGGCAAGGCTGGCATTCAATGCCCATCCCTAATTGCCTTGGAACCAAATGGCTTGCTTGGCCATTTTGCAAAAGGGTTAACAGTCAACTGCTGATCTGCTCTCACATTCTCTTCACTGAAGGGCATCAATGAACCACATGGATTTATAACAGCGATGGTCACCATTACAGAGACCACACATTCCATTTGTTAACTGAATGCCAATTCCACCAGGTCCCCACAGTATTAGCCTGGGGACTAGAACATGGAACATAGAACATTCCAGCACAGTACAGGTCCTTCGGCCTTTGATATTGCACCAACCTGTGAAACCAATCTGAAGCCCATCTATCCTATACTATTCCATGATCATCCATATGTTTAACCAATACAGTGGTGGGTACGACCTGATTGGTCGAATGGAGGAATGAATCTGATTGGAAGGAAGGGATTGTCGCTTATCATTCCAGTGATTCCTGTCTGACTGCAAGCAGGGATGGGCACTGCGTCTCTCACTGCTTGTGTTGTGTACATTAATGATCTGGGAGGTAAGTCTTTATGTTGACCAGTAACACAAAGATTTACAGTGTGTTAAATAGCAAGGAGGACAGCATTTGACAGCAGGGTGATGTAGACAGGCTGGTCAGATGGACTGTACAGTGGCTAATGGAATTTATTTTTGAAAAGTGTGAGGTGATGCATTTTGGGAGAACCACTGAGGTAAAGGAGTACCGTAGAGTTCTTACAGTGTGGAAAGTGGCCATTCAGCCCATTGAGTTTGCGCTGACCCTTCAAAGAGCATCCCCATGCAGACCCCAAACCCTATACTAACCATGGCTAGGCCAGCATTTATTGCCCATCCCTAATTGCCCAGAGGGCAGTTAAAAATCAACCCACATTGCTGTGGGTCTGGCATCCCATGTAGGCCAAACCAGGTAAGGATGACAACATCCTTTGCTAAAAGAAATGCTGGGTTTTCAGACAATAGATTTGTGGTCATCATGAGACTCACAATTCCAGATTATAAAAAAAATGCAATCCAAATTCCACCACCTGCCAATGCAGGATTCAAACCAGGGTCCCCAGGTCAACAGTCCAGCAAACACGTCACAAAGTCATTGCCTCACCCACGCATCTTTGGACTGTGGGAGTAAACTGGAGCACCCAGAGGAAACCCACACAGACACAGGGAGAATGTGCAAACTCCACACAGACACGGGGAGTACATGCAAACTCCACACAGACACGGGGAGAACATGCAAACTGCACACAGACATGGGGAGAACATGCAAACTGCACACAGACACAGGGAGAGCATACAAACTGCACACAGACATGGAGAGAACATGCAAACTGCACACAGACATGGGGAGAACGTGCAAACTGCACACAGACACGGAGAGAACATGCAAACTGCACACAGACATGGGGAGAACATGCAAACTTCACACAGACAGGGGGAGAGCATGCAAACTCCACACAGACACGGGGAGAACATGCAAACTCCACACAGACAGTCGCCTGAGGCTGGAATCAAACTGAGGTCCTTGGCGCTGTGAGACAGCAGTGCTAACCACTGAGCCACCGTGCTTCCCAAGCTACATTGTAGGACCTGAGAGGAAACTTAGTCTGTCAATCTATAGGACCTTGGAGGCAGCGGGTCAGAGATATAAAACAATCAGGAAGGCAAATGCAATACTCGCCTTTATTAGTCAAGGCATTGAATCGATGTGGAGGGTGGTTATGAAGAGAACATCAAGTTCATGGAGCCCCAGCTGGAAGACTGTGTGTAGTTCTGGTTTCAATAGGAAAATGGAGGGGACGCAGAGGAGATTTCCCAGGATGGTACCTTAACTGGAAGAGAAAGAGTAAATAGACGGGAGCCTGACTGAGGTGCTCAATTTTCTAGGATAAATAAGGAGAAAATTCTCCCTTGGTAAAGGGGTCAAGAACCAGGAAGCACAGATTGAAGGTAAGGAGCAGGAAGTTTAGTGGGGATTTGAGGAAGAGGGTGTTGGGTATCTGGAACTCACTGTAATGGTGAGAGTAGCAGGAGGCCTGAAGACATTTTGGGAATATTTCAATGATCACCTGAAATGCTGCAACATACAAGGCTACAGGCCAAGTGCTGGGCAATGGGATTAGACTAGACCATAGGCCCAAACATGACAGGCCTAGAAATTGTGCTGTAAGAACTTTAAGACCCAATATTATGACACACCTGAGGCAGATGGGACTTAGTCATAGAGAATAGAGATGTACAGCTCGGAAACAGACACTTCGGTCTAATATGTCCGATCAGATATCCTAAACTAATCTAGTCTCTCTTGCTAATACTTGACGCATATCCCTCTAAACCCTTTCTGTTCATCTAGCCATCCAGATGCCTTTTAAATGTTGCAATTGTACCAGCCTCCATCACTTCCTTTGGCAGCTCATTCCATACACGATCTGTGTAAAAAAGTTGCCCCTTAGGTCCTTTTTAAATCTTTCCCCTCTCACTCTAAATCTACGTCCTCTAGTTCTGGACTCTCCTACCCTGGGGAAAAGATTTTGGTTATCCATACTGCGCAGAGACTACCTCTGTACCACAAGATCCTAATTGTTAATCTATTCAAACATGCTGTCGCACACCATGGTGAGACTTGAAGCTCAGCCTCCTGAGTCTGAGGCAGGGACATGGTCGCTTCGGTCGCTACAGCGATGGAAACCAAAGTGTACACCCATCAGTGGATGCATCACTCATCACCAGGCCCGAGATTTGCCCCTTGCTTCACTGTTGGGGAGCTCTGTACCTCCATAAGGGGAAAGTTTTGACTGCGTGTGTGGTGGAGAGGTGCCCGCAGTGGGTCAGACCAGAGCACGGATAGCTGGAAGAATCGGCTGGTTGAATCAGGAATCAGATTGTGCGCTTTCACTCGGGAGAGTGACACTGACAGATGTTGTGCCTTCTAAACATCTGAGCTGCATTATATTGTAGTTCACAGCAATCATTGTAACAAATCATTTCATCAAAGGCTGCTGTGAACCATCGATCCTATTTAGTTAAGAATATATATTTCAATACAATCTGTACGGTTTAATAATAAAGTGCTATTTACTTAAGGGGCCCATTCCTCCCAATCTACAGGGGCTTTTCAATCAGTGATTAGACATTTGTAGAGCAAGCTCTCTGTTTGAATGAGAACGGTGCGCCGTTAAGTGACCGGATTTGCAACATACACGGGGGAGGGTTGGTGGAGCGGGGGTTGGGGTGGGGGGGGGGTTTGCTGGGGATCTGAACCTGGGCAGGAGTTGGCGATTTGTGTTGTTGCAATGCACGCTGGCTGGCTCGCTCGCTAGCTTGCAACACCTCCCAGCCTGGGGCGTTCACTTTTCAAGTGGTGGGGCCAACGGAGATGGGAGCACAGAGTGCTCTGTTCAATCACTGGGGAAGTGACAAGCCTTGCTCATTAAGCCCTAATAAACTAGCCCAGTGTGAGGAGCACCGCTCCAATCTGCCAGCGAGTCAGGATGACCCCCCCTGTTACAGGTGCTGCCTTGGGCACTGTTGCTGTTGTTTTATAACCAGCACATTACAGCCTTCCTCATATCATATTCAAATGCAAAGAGCATGTTTTTCATGATTTGGAGGTCAGGAACAAAAGAAGCTGCTTAATCAAAAGCGCCTGACAATTTGTTGCCTTGACACTAAAAGCAGAAAGTGATAGGACAGCTCCATTCTATCACATTACTTACAGCTATTTCTTTGAATCAGAGAAGAGACATTTCTTTGTTAAGAAAAAAAAATTAAAAATTCATCAGAAAGAAAGCCGTCAGAGGTCCAGGGAATGTGTTTTGTGATGGAACCAACATTTGTAAAACTTCCAGCTCCTTTAGCGCTGATTGTTATTGATCGCCAGCTTGTTAAGAGCTGCAGGAGCGGGCTGGTATTGGTAGGGGAACAGGCCCCTGCCTGAGCAGGCACTTGTGAGGTTTGTCATAGTGTGACAGCAGGCTCCATGCTGCTGGTGATGTGCTCTAGAGCTCAGTATATTAAACATCTCTCATTTATATTCAATTGTGAGCATAGACACGACACTGTCAGTCTCTATCTCCACACACACACACACACACACACAGACACAAACACGCACACACGGTTCCACCTTTAGAGCTTTTCTTGCACCATTGATCCATCATAGGCCGGCATTCCGCTTACATTTTACCTGAACAGCCTGTCCCAGGATGTTATCATGCACCTCTGGTGCTGGTGGGACTTGAACCTGGGCCTCCTGGTTCAGAGGTAGGGACACTACCACAGCAGCCTCACTGCGAGGTTTGTCCTTTTACCTTTCCTTTCAACAAAAAAAAACTTGCATTCTCTGAGATATTCTGGTACATAAGCATCAAAGATGCTTCGCAAACTTGGTGAGACACACCTTGAGAGCAGGTGGGACTTGAACCTGGGACAGAGATAGGGACCGTACCACAGCACCACAAGGGCCCATGCAGTAGCCAGCTGAAGTGCTCTGTTTAATATCTGATACAATTCATTTCCTGTGCCTGACGGGTGACACCATAGGCCTCTCAGCTGCAAATCGATTAATTGATTGGGTAATAAACTGAGCTGTGCAAACTCATTCTGTTATAATGGAGGTCTCCCTCTGTTTACACAGAGCGGAGAATTATTCAATGGTGGCAGCTCAGTGCGCTGGATGCTTTCCCTGAACCAACCTGCACAGCAGAGGGGTGAGTGCAAGTTGGAGGATTGTCTTGTGGGCCTGTCCCTGGGCCTGCTTAGGCTGGTCATGAACAGCAAGTGGGCGATGGAACGGGGCCATTTCTGCTGACTGCCTGTTCCTCTTCCACATCTACATTCGTGTCCATGTGTCTTTGGAGAGGGAGCACTTGGTGCCCATCAATAATCACAATGCCTTTTGAGAGAGTTAGGTGCCATGGGGAATACCATGCTTTATTTCCCCCCGCCTTGAATTCCATTTTGATATAGCCCTCTCTCCCTCTCCCTCTCATAGAGTCAGAGAAATGTACAGCAGGGAAACAGAGACTTCGGTCCAACTTGTCCATGCCAACCAGATATCCTAAATTAATCTAGTCCCACCTGCCAGCACCCGGCCCATATCCCTCTAAACCCTTTCTATTCATATACCCATCCAGATGCCTTTTAAATGTTGCAATTGTACCAGCCTCCACCACTTCCTCTGGCAGCTCATTCCATACATGCACCATCCTCTGAGTGAAAAAGTTGCCCCTTAGGTCTCTTTTAAATCTTTCCCCTCTCACCTTAAACCTCTAATTCTGGAAGAAAGAAAAATAGTTGGAACCGAAACAATGTCATAAGACCACAAGACACAGTAGCAGAAATGAGGCCATTCAGCCCATTACATCTGCTCTGCCATTCAATCATAGCGGATCAGTTTCTCAACCCCACTCTCCCACTTTCTCCCTGTGACTCGTGATTGCCTTGATAGAACCTATCTATCTCAGTATTGACTGTACTCAATGACCTGGCCTCCACAGCCTTCCGTGGCAGTGAATTTGCCCTCATGATTTTATAAACCTCAAGAAAGTCGCTCCTCGGCTTCTGACACTCCAGGGAAAACAGCCCCAAGTAATTCAGCCTCTTATTAAAGACATACAGCTGACAACTGTACAGATGGATCATGAGTGACAATGGGAGGAGCAGCAAAAGTTTCTTCCTTGTTGAGGTGGTTCCTGAAGCTGGAGATTTGGGCTGTCATGAGGTGTTCGGGGGAGTAATGTCACTTTGGCAGAGCCCTGGCATCGTTACAGCGTAGCAAGAGGCCATTCCACCCACAGTGTCCCTGCTGGCTGCCCTAAGGAGACTGTCATTTCCCACCCCCATCCCCATACTGTCCATACATCACTGAACATTCCTCCTGTGCAGATCTTTCAGACCTGAGGAAGTGTTGATTGATTTATGGCACAGAATGAGGCCACTTTTTCCATTGTCCCTGCACCCATCAAAAAAAAATGAATCACTCAACCCTAATCCCATTTTCTAACACTTGGCTTTAGATTAGATTCCCTACAGTATGGGAACAACAAGTCCACAAAGACCCTCTGAAGAATAACCCATCCAGATCCGTTCCTCTCTGACTAATGTACCTAACACTACGGGCAATTTAGCATGGCCAATTCACCTGATATCTTTGGATTGTGGGAGGAAACCCACATAGACACAGGGAGAATTTGCAAACTCCACACAGACAGTCGCCCGAGGCTGGGATCGAACCCCGTTCCCTGGTGTTGTGAGGCAGCAGTGCTAACCACTGAGCCACCATGCTGCCCCTACCTCTAGAGCTTTCTGTACATCCACATACATTCAAATGAGTTGAAGGTTTCTGCCTCTATTTCCCTCAGGCAGTGAGTTCCAGACGTCTACCCACGCCCTGAGTGGAAGTGATTTTCCTCACCTCTCCTGGCATTTTAATTCCTTTGAATCTTACTTTTAATTCATTCACAGGAACACTGCCTGCCCAGCATTTATGGCCTGTCCCTATTTTCCCCCTGAGAAGGCAGAGGTGAGCTGCCTTCTTGAACCGCTGCAGTCCATGTGCGGTAGGTTGACTCACAATGCCCTTAGAGAGGGAATTCCAGGATTCTGACCCAGCGATAGTGAAGGCATGGCGATATATTTCCCAGTCGGGATGGTGAGTGGCTTGGAGAGGAATTTGTCGGGCGTGATATTTCCATGTATCTCCTGCCCTTGTCCTTCCAGACAGTAGAGGATTACTTTGAAAGATGCTGTCTAAGGAACCTTGATGAGCTATTACAGTGAATCTTGAAGATGGTACACGCTGCTGACACTATGCCTCAGTAGTGGAGATTGTGCCAATTAATCGGGCTGCTTTGTCCCGGATGACACTGAATTTCTTGAGTGTTGTTAGAGCTGCCCCCAATCCAGCCAAGTGCAGGTGATGGTGGACAAGGAGTGTCAGGAGATGAGGTACTGCAAAATTCCTGGCCTCTGACCTATGCTTGTATTCACAGTATTTATATGGCTTGTCAGTTTGGTTTCTGGTTAATAGTGTTCCCCAAGATGTTAATAGTGGGGAACAGTGATGCCATGAACATCAGAGGGCAATGGTTGGATTTTCTCTTGCTGATGGTCATAGATTCATAGAGATGTAGAGTTCGGAAACAGACACTTCGGTCCAACGCATCCATGCCAACCAGATATCCCAACCCAATCTAGTCCCACCTGCCAGCAC
>NC_057749.1:22073516-22090354 GCF_004010195.1 Chiloscyllium plagiosum
TCCCCTCTCACCCTAAACCTATGCCCTCTAGTTCTGGACTCACCCACCCCAGGGAAGAGACTTTGTTTACTTATCCTATCCTTGCCGTCATGATTTTATGAACCTCTAGAAGGTCACTCCTCAGCCTCCGACGCTCCAGGGAAAACAGCCCCAGCCTATCCAACCTCTCCCTATAGCACAAATCCTCCATCCCTGGCAACTTCCTTGTATATCTTTTCTGAACCCTTTCAAGTGATTATTGCCTGGTACTTGTGGGGCACAAATGATACTTGCCACTTGCCGAACGTTCACTGAATGTTGTCCAAGTCTTGCTGCTATTGCAAACAAACCCCTTCAGTATCTGAAGAGTCAGGAATGGTGCTGAACATTGCACAATCATCGGTGAGCATCCCCACTTCCGACCTTATGATAGAGGGAAGGTCTTGATGAAGCAGCTGAAGATGGTTAGGTCGAGGACACGATCCTGAGGAACTCTTGCAGAGGTCTCCTTAACTGAAATCATCAACTTCCAACAATCACGTCCATATTTATTTGTTACGACCAGATAGTAAGGACTGCAGAGTCAATAGAAGAGCACAGCAGGTCAGACAGCATCCGAGGAGCAGGAAAGTCAATGTTTCATTCATCCTGACAAAGGGTTTCAGCCCGAAACATTGCCTTCCCTGCTCCTCGGATGCTGTTTGACCTGTTGTGCTCTTGCAGCTTCATATATGTTGACCCATATTCATTTGTTTTGGGTATGAGTCCAACCAGCAGAGAGTTTTCCCTCTGAAGCTCATTGAATCAATGTATAACCAGGGTTGCTTGATGCCTTACTCGGTCAGATTCTGCCTCAATGTCAAGATTATTCATTCTCAGCTCTTATGTCCATGCTTGAACCAAGACTGTTGTAAAATCCAGTGGTTCGTGGCCCTAGCAGAGTCGATTTCCTTTGTAAGTGTTGTTTCATTACACGGTCAACAAACCCCTTGCATCACTTTGCTGATGATTGATGGGAACATCGTTGGCTAAGTTGGATCTGTCCTGCTTTTCATGAGCAGGACACACTTTCACCAAGTCACAGGCAGTCTTGTAGCTGTATTGGAGCAGCTTGGCGAAGGGCATGGTTGATTTTTGAGCACAAATCTTCAGCGCTATTGCTGGGTTGTTGTCAGAGTCCATAGCCTTTGTAGTATCCAGTGCCTTCAGGCACTTCTCAATCTCAAATGCTCTCTAGTCTCATTAAATGGAAGGAATACCACCCAAGAGCACTATTGAAAATGATTGCAAGATGCTTAACACTAAAGAACAAAGAACAAAGAAATTTTACAGCCCAGGAACAGGCCCTTCAGCCCTCCAAGCCTGAGCCGATCTAAATCCACTGTCTAAACCTGTCACCCAATTCCTAAGCATCTGTACCCCTCTGCTCCCCATCTGTTCAGACGCATCTTAAATGAATCTACCATGCCTGCCTCTACCACCTCTGCTGGCAACACATTCCAGACACCCACCATCCTCTGTGTGAAGTACTTGCCGCGTATATCCCCCTTAAACTTTTCATCTCTCACCTTGAATGCATGACCTCTCGTTATTGAATCCTTCACCCTGGGAAAAAGCTTACCTCTATCTACCCTGTCTATATCCTTCATGATTTTGTAAACCTCAGTCAGGTCCCCCCCTCTATCTCCTTTTTTCTAATGAAAACAAACCTAACCTAGTCAACCTCTAGATAGCTAGCATCTTCCATGCTTGGCTACATCCTCATAAACCTTCTCTGCACCCTCTCCAAAGCATCCACATCCTTTCGGTAATGTGGCGACCAGAACTGTATATAGTATTCTAAATGCGGCCAAACCAATGTCGTGTGCAATTTTAACATGACCTGCTAATTCTCATACTCAATACCCCATCCGATGAAGGCAAGCATACCATATGCCTTCTTGACCACTCTATCCATCTATGCAGCAACTTTCAGGGTTAAATGGACCTGAACTCCCAGATCTCGCTGCTCATCAACTTTTCCCAAGGCTCTTCCGTTTACTGTATAATTCGCTCTAGAATTAGACTTCCCAAAATGCATCCCTTACATTAGTTACTGATTATTTCAGCTGTCTGCTACTGCACTGTGTGAACCTTTGGAACTTCTCTCTACAGTTCTGTACAGTTCGAAATATATACATGGACTGATCTGGCTACATGACAATGTGTTCTTTGTTGATTAAAGGCATGTACTGAAGTAAATTGCTTTCAGACATCTTACTGAATCACTATGTTGCTATAAGAGCATTTCATTTGATTGATTATTGCCGGAGATGCAGTGAAAAATATTGTTATCCAGGCAAATCAAACCTTATATAAGTCCATCAGGATAATAGAACAGAATGCAGAATATAGTGTTACATAGAGAGAAGGTGCAGAGAAAGATCAACTCTAATATATGAGACGTCCATACATTAGTCTGATAACTGCGGGGAAGAAGCTGTTCATGAATCTATTGGTACGTGTTTCCAAACTTTTATATTTTCTGCCTAATGGAAGAGCGTATACTGCTGAAAATGTGTTGCTGGAAAAGCGCAGCAGGTCAGGCAGCATCCAGGGAACAGGAGAATCGACGTTTCGGGCATAAGCCCTTCTTCAGGCATCTGCAGACCTCACTTTCTCCTGGAAGAGCATATAGCCAAGATGGGAGGGGTCTTTGATGATGTCGGCTGCTTTCCTGAGGCAGCAGGAAATGTAGATGGAGTCAATGGATGGAAGTTGGTTTGTGTGATGGACTGGGATGTGTTCACAACTCTCTGTAGTTGCCCGTGGTATTGGGCAGAGCAGTTGCCAAACCAAGCTGTGATACATCCTGATAGGATACTTTCTATGGTGCAGCTATAAATGTTGATAAGAGTCTTTGTGGACTTGTCAAATTTCCTTAGCCTCCTGAGGAAGTAGAGGTATAGGTGTGTTTTCTTGACTGCAGCGTCGATGTGGATGGACCAGGACAGACTTTTGGTGAAAGGAAAGTTAGGGAGCTGAAGAAAGGTCGCTGGGCTCAAAATGTTAACTCTGCTTTCTCTCTGCAGATGCGGCCAGACCTGCTGAGGTTCTCCAGCAATTTCTGCTTCTGTTTCAGATCTTCAGCATCTGCAGACCTTTGTTTCATTAAAGTTGGGGAGCAATTCGTTTACCTCAACCTCAGTGACAAGCAATGTTCGGCACACCTTCAGTTCAGTAAGGTGTCCAGGACTGATATTCCCTCACTCCTGCGGGTGCAGCAGGAAGTAGAAAGTAGATGAGAAACAGCAATGGCAGCAGCTGACAAAGTGGTCAGAGCTGTTACCTTTAGCTGTTACACATCCGTCTCCTTTCAGACTGTGGCTGGAGATAGACACAATATCAGGTGGTTTTCAATGTGGTGCTGTATAAGAGGGTGAGGGAGGTATTGATTCTTCGGGCTGTCTGTGCACTCAGATAGCTTTGTCTCATTCCCACTTGGCAGACACAAGATATTGGACTGAGTGAGTGTAAGGACTTGTTGGTTCCCTATGCTGCAGGGTATCATTGATCTGACACACAGACAGACAGACACACACACACAAACACACACACACGCACAGACACTCTCTCACTCACACACAGACACACATACACACACATAGATCATGCATGCAACACACAGATATACATGGACACATATACACAATCACACAGACATTCACATAGGCTCATGCATTCTCACACACATTCACACACACTCACACATTCACACACACACTTGTCCAATTCACAGAATGGAATAGAATTTTACTCCCTCAATATTCAGGCAGTTGTGGAAGTGGAGGGGATTGTGGGTGAGGGTTAGGTTGTAAAGGAGTACTCCTCTTTGATAAATTAATGAGTTTAAAAGGAATCAAGTGGATTAATTACATAAACTTCAATTAAACCCATAAAGCAAGGTTAAGAGCAGGCTCGGGTGCATGCTGGTGTGGGTCACAGCTGCAGTGTTGCGTGTGAGTTTGTGAAGAGCACTGAAACAGTGAGTGTCTGTGTGTGGGGTGTACTTACCAACTCTGCTTAGACTTACTCATGACCACTCATCTCCATCCGCCTCACCCAGTCAAATAGCCTGCCTCTTTACCTACAATATTTTTCGAAGTAATAAATTAAAGTGTTCAAAGCATGTGGTTAGAATTTGCTGTTTGGTTATTGCCCCCATGATTTTTCTGCGTGCTTCTAATTCCTGGAGACTCCAAGACGACTTTGGAGGCTTGAACACCCCCTCGCCTCTGGGCACCAACCTCAAAGATAATATTTTAGGGGGTTACAACAGCCATCTGCAAACTAACAAAGAGATGAGAGGTTCATGGATCAGCATTGAATAGCGGATGAGGCGTGAGGGGCTAAACAGCCGCCTGCCACATCTAATTTGTGCATTTGGGATGAACACTGTGTATGATGAGAGAGTGTGGAAGGCAGAGTTTTCAATTCAGGGGCCAATGTACACAGGAAAGAGGGAACATTTTATTTGATGGAAGTACTTTAGTTGTAGTGATTGGAATGAAGTCAGCCGAGGGACCTCATAGAATGTGAGTTCCCTGATTGGGGCTGTTAATCTGGTCCAATCAGGGAGCCCTGGCTGACTGATATAAACAGGAGTGTCAAAATATAAGCACTACTGCTGTTAGGCAGTAGTGTGGGGGATAGAAAAAATAGAAAAAAAAAAAAAAATAGAAAAAAAAAAGAAAAAAAGCAAGAAAAAATAATAAGCAGGAGTGTTAGAGGTTCTGCTCACTTGAGGAGCCACCTGTGCCAGTGAGATGTACTATGCACATGTAAGTAAAGGGTGACTTGGTGACGGGATACGGGCCTTCATGGAGTGATTTGACTAGTGATTTGAATAACTAAGGAAGCAGATATAGCTTTAAACTAGTGGGTGATAGAGAATTCAGGTAAAGTCAAATTATAACTCTGAAACATCAAGACTCCCGTGCAGAGCATGTGATTTGAATAAAATTAAGCTGAGTGGAATAGTTTAAGAATAATAATAAGGCATCAGAGGCTAACGTCACACCAAGGAAAACTGGTGCATGAAACAGTGGTTTCGCAGTATGGCCTTGAATATTATTGAGTAAAGCCACATGCTGTTGAACCCTTTTGTCTTGTATTCATCAGGATACAATTGCAAGAGTACAAAATCGCAATGGGAACTGTCGAATATGTTGCAATGCCAAGCACTACCAGCTTGTAGTTGGGATAGTTTGTTGCAACCTTTACTGGATCTAATGTTCTACTGTGGTCAGGGGGAAACAATCATGAGGATGATTGAAGTGAGGCTTTAGTCTTTTACAAGGTGCAGTTTTTTTTTAGATTACATTACAGCGTGAAAACAGGCCCTTCGGCCCAACAAGTCCACACCGACCCACCAAAGCACAACCCACCCCTACCCCTACATTTTTACCCCTATACCTAACACTACGGGCAATTTAGCATGGCCAATTCACCTGACCTGCACATCTTGGGAGGAAAGCGGAGCACCCGGAGGAAACCCACACAGACACGGGGAGAATGTGCAAACTCCACACAGTCAGTCGCCTGAGGCGGGAATTGAACCCGGGTCTCTGGTGCTGTGAGGCAACAGCGTTAACCACTGTGCCACCGTGCCGTTTATTGCATGATTGCAACTGGGTATAAGTTAGACATCACTACGAAGACTACAAAAAGACCGAGATAAAAAAAAGGACCAAAGAACTTTGGATGCTGGAAGTCAGAAACAAAATCAGAAATTGCTAGGAAACCTCAACAAGACTATCAGCATCTACGGAGAGAAAGCAAAGCTAACATTCTGAAGGAGGGTCATTGGATCCAAAACATTAACTTTGTCTCCTCTCCACAGATGCTGCCAGACCTGCTGAGTTTTCCCAAGAAGGCTGAGATGTTAGGTTTGTCCTCTTTGAGATCCGAAGCTGTTCCCCAAAGCAACTCCTTGTGGTATCGTTCCTTTTGGGCGGAGCTTAATGCAGAAGCCAACGTTAACTGTTTCAGAACTGATACAACAGAATGATAATATATCACCCGATGTGATAATGCTGTCACTTTAAAAGTTTAATTTGTCCTACATTTTATTGAAGAGAAGCTGTAAGGCAGAGGTGCTGAACTGACTATGAAAGACAACTTCAGTAAACAACGTGTGAGACATTGGGTGTTTTCCTTGGGTGTGGGCAACTCACACCAGACCAGACTTTCCATTTTTTTTAGCTTTAGCAACAGATGCTGTTTGGGGTCCCAAAAGAGTTGGAAACTTCAGTCTCTTGGCTGCTATGTTCTCTGAATTCTCTCTTGATGTTGTTTCCTCCTGGATTGGAGAACTGCATGTGAGAATCTGTGTCTGAATTTACCTTTTTGCCAAGAGGTGTGTTTATGGGATGTTACTATACTGGAACAATTAATTAGGGATAGGTATTGTATCTATTATTCGGTTAAGTTTTCCAATAGTTAAGTTATTCTAAATTCAGCTCACCTCTGTTTGAAGGGACGAGTTGGGGATGTGGGGAAGGAGAGTTGGGGTTAGGTAACTCCAACCCCAATTGATTTCCAGTTCTTTAATAAGGCACCGATTCCTATGACTGAATCATTAGCATTACGCTCCCACCTCCAACGCCAGGATAACAGGCTGCCTACCGAGTTCCAGCAAGCGTGCACCCAGCTTTTAGTAGGCCCACTTGCAGTCGGGTTAATCTCAGTGCTTAACGGTGACTGGGTGAGGATATGATGGTTCTCCATGTGTTAGCCCGTGCGAGGGCTCTTGTGGTGCTGTAGTAGTTTTTCTTCCTCTGAGACAGGAGACCTGGGGTCGTGTCCCACAGAGGCGTGTTATAATACCTCTGGATTGGTTGATTCGGAAAATATTTGTGTTAACCCAAACAATATATTCCGCAGAGTCAAGTTTGTACTCAGACAGATATCTAGAATTTTATTAACAGCTGATTAATCACATTACAATGGATTTATGAATGCTCGTATGTGATCTCATTCAGGGGTACAATTTTAAAGAGCCAACATATGAACATTTCCTCGACTTAACAAGTGGCTGTTTTACATTGTGTTCTTACTTGCATAAAAATTGTCTTGCAAATGGACTCCAGGATGAAACCCAATTGCAACCCCAAGCCCCCCTGTAATATGATGAACTCAGACTGACATTTTCAGCCTGGGTTATAAAGATTTTAGTCAACACTTGCCCGGTGAAGGTGCGAATTAAGCTCAATGTTGTGTGTGAATTACCACAAGCTACCTTTAATCCAGCTACCTACTGAGAAACCTCACAACCAATCAGAAACAATGACTTCAACTTTATTGTATGTAGTGACCAAATAAGACCTGACAGTAAGAAAGTTAAGTCTCACAACTTAACCATGACCTGATTAACGTTGGAATATGGCTACAATTCCAACCAATGGTGTCAGTCTCTGGATGTATCTAGGGTTCGATCCTCTTACAGCATTGTTCTTCAAAGTTCTGCTCCTGAAGTGGAATTGTTATCGGATTTTCTGATTTGTAAACATAAGCATCGTAGAATTGCTGCAGCATGGAAGCTGGCCATTCGGCCCATCAAATCCACACCAACCTCTGAAGAGCCAATCCCTGTAACCCTGCATTCCCCATGACTAACCCACCTACCCTGCACACTACAGGACAACTTAGCATGGTCAATCCACCTAACCTGCACATCTTTGGACTATGGGAGCCAACCCACACAGGCACAGGGAGAATGTACAAACTCAACACAGACAGTTGCCCAAGGGTTGAATTGAACCCCGGTTTCCAACGCTGTGAGGCAGCACTGCTAACCACTGAGCCACCACCCTGCCCATGATGGTGTGATATTATTGATGCTGAAAATGTGTTGCTGGAAAAGCACAGAAGGTCAGGCAGCATCCAAGGAACAGGAGAATCAACGTTTCGGGCATAAGCCCTTCTTCAGGAATGATATTATTGATGATCCTTTAGATCCATTAATCCATGGCATTGATTACGACTCTGCAGTCATCAAGTCTGTTGCTTGCCTTCTTGTGGGAGAACTGGTAACCCAGATACGCAGGTAATGTTCCGGGTACGTGGGCTTGAATCCCACCATGGCAGATAGTGGAATTTCAATTCAATAAATATCTAGAATTAAGAATCGAATGACTACTATAAATCCAATGCCAATTGTCGGAAACCCCCATCTGGTTCACTAATGCCCTTTAAGGAAGGAAACTGCCATCCTTACCTGGTCTGGCCTCCATGTGACTCCAGACCCACATCAAAATGGTTGACTCTTAACAGCCCTCTGGTCAATTAGGGATGGACAACAAATGCTGGCCTAGTCAGCAACACCCTCGTCTTGTTAAAGAATTTAAAAAATCAGGAGTAGTTTCCCTGTTTCCTGATACATTTCGTATTAACTGTTTGTTCAAAAACACAACTTTCCTGCAATTAACCACTTTACCTCAGGACATTCGTTCTGCAGGTAATCTGTAGTTGCCTGTTTATCATGAGGTTAATGGCAGTGTCACCTCCTCTCTCCCAGGAAACTGCTGGTTTATGTTGCTTTGATGCCTCCTTCCCAAGGATGATTAATTAGCATGCCACTTTTAATCCTTTATAACAATTTCTCCTTATCCCTTTCATCTCAGGAAATAGTTTATTCCAGCAAGAGTTATTCTTGATTCTTTCAATCCCAGAACAGTTACTAAAGTTTTGAAGATTATAGTATCACAGCAGCACTCCTGGTCCAGAGGTTGAGACACTACCATACAGCCAGTGGAACCCTGAGTCTGTGGTGGACGCATCCTTAGCTCGCTGTTATCTTGCATCGACAGTTGAAAGGCTGACTAACAGAGTGAAGATACACAGGAGGTCGGAAATAGAGGAAAGCAGATATCCTGGTGGCTGAGGGAGACAGCAGAGATAGAGAGAGGGGTGAGCCCTTGGAGGGACAAGGAAACAGGAATTAAGGTTGAAATGCTAGCGGGAGGTCAGGGGTACAGGGGTTGTGGGCGAAGAGGACTTTTTGAACTGTAGGGCATGGGCAATAGAGTTTTGGATGGCTCTCGAGCAGGAGATCAACTGAAAGAAGTGGTCAAATGAGAGAAAAACAAATGAATAAAGGGTTCGGTGTCAGATAGACTGAGACAGGGGCAGAGTCAAGCCATGCTTCAGTGTAGAAATATAAAAGAAGATGGAGGTTTAGAAAGAGAGAAACATCAATGATACAAGCACAAGGAGGCCATTCAGCCCTGCTCTGCCATTCATCACCATCATGGCTGATCGTCCAACTCAATAGCCTAATCCTGCTTTCTCCCCATAATCTTTGATCCCATTCGCTCCCAAGTGCTATATCTGGCCACCTCTTGAATACATTCAATATTTGGGCATCAGCTACTTCCTGTGGTAATGAATCCCACAGGCTCACCACTCTCTGGGTGAAGAAATGTCTCCTCATCTCCATCCTAAATGATCCACCCCGAATCCTCGCTGTGACCCCTGGTTCTGGACATACCCACGATTGGGAACATCCTCCCTGCGTTCATCCCTTTAGAACTTTATAAGTTTCTATGGAACCCACCCCCATTTACCTGAACTCCAACGAAAACAATCCTAACCCAGTCAGAGAGTCATCGAATTGTACAGCATGGAAACAGATCCTTCAATCCAACTCGTCCGTGCTGACCCGATATCCTAAATTAATCTCATCCCATTTGTCAGCACCCGGCCCATATCCCTCCAAACCCTTCCTATTCATACACCCATCCAGATGCCTTTTAAATGTTGCAATTGTACCAGCCTCCACCACTTCCTCTGGCAGCTCGGTCCATACATGGACCACGCTCTACGTGAAAATGTTGCCCCTAAGGTCCCTTTCATATCTCTTCCCTCTCACCCTAAACCTGTGCCCTCCAGTTCTGGACTCCCCCAAAACCAGGGAAAAGACCTTGTCTATTTATCCTAACCATGCCCTCACTATTTTATAAACCCCTGTAGTGTCACCCCTCAGCCTCCAACGCTCCTGAGAAAACAGCCCCAGTCTATTCAGCCTCTCCCCTGTAGCTTAAACCCTCCAACCCTGGCAACATCCTTGTAAATCGTTCTGAGCCCAGTTACTCGAGATATTTTCAAACATGAAACAGGTGAACATTGATCGTCAGGAAAGTGAGTCTTGGGAAATGATAGTGGAAAATGAGGAGACGGGGGATGAATACGAATTGTGCGACATTCTTTGTTCTTGGGGATAATAGTAACATTGCAAAAAACAAGTGCACATCAAGAAATAGAGAGGACAAAGGGAGGAACCTGAGAAAATTACAAATCACCAGCGGTGTGAGACTGAGACAATCATTGGAGCTGCATTTCTGATGATCTCCATCCTCTGGTCTTCAGGGGAATGGTTAGTGAGATAGCCGATACATTGTTTTTAATTTTTTACCACTACCTAGATCTGTAGAAATATCCATTAGTTTGGAAACTACTGGCCTGTTAGCTCAATTCCTGTCATTAAAGGCTTTGTAGCAGAGCATTTGGAATAGTTCATGGTATTCAGGCATGGTTTTGCAAAAGATAACTCATGTTTAACCAATTTATTTCGGGTCTTTAAGGAAGTAACATGTGCTGTGGATCAAGGGGAACCTATAGATGTACCATACTTAGATTTCCCAAAGGCATTTGATAAGATGCTATATCAAATGTTGTTGTGGAAAAATGCACTCATGATGTAGGGGATAGAGAGTAACATATTGAGATAGATCGAAAAATTGCCAGGAAACAGACGATTAATGGATAAATGGATGTAAGATGATGAAGAATGTAAGATCTTGTGTCTTCTTACAATTTATATAAGCAGCTTGGATGAAGGGACTGCAGGTAGTATACTGAAATGTGATAATAACATAAAGATAGATAGGAAAGTAAGATATGAAGAGAGCAAAAACAACCACAAAGTAATTTGGATTGGTTAACTGACTGGGCAAAGATCTGCCTCGTGGAATATAAAATGGGAAAATGTTAATTTGCAGGAAAATAAAAAATTTGTACATTATCTAAATGATGGTAGATAGAGTTTTGAGATGCAAAGGAATCTGGATGCCCTGGTGCACAAATCCCAGAAAATGATTAGGTGGGTGCAACAAGTAATTCAGAGATCTCAGACTGTTCTTGTTTCATGTAAGGGAAAATGAATTCCTAGTGTCGGGGAGTCTAACTCTAAAAGGCATAGATTTAAAATGAGAGGGGAAAGATTTGAAAAGGAGCTGAGGGGTAACTTTTTCACCCAGAGGGTGGTGGGTATATGGAACAAACTGCTAGAGAAAGTGCTGGAGGCTGGTACAATTACAACATCTTAAAGGTATCTGGAAGGATACATGAATAGGAAGGGTTTAGAGGGATATGGACCAAGTTGCTGGCAAATGGGACTAGAGTAGGTTGAGATGTTTGATCAGCGCAGGTGAGTTTGACCGAAGGGTCTGTCTCTGTACTGGATGACTCTATGAATACGGAAGTAGGGAAGATATACTCCAGTTATATGTTGCATTGTGGGATCATGTATCTGGAGTACTGTATACAGCGTTGGTCACCTTATTTAAGGAAGATATAAATTTATTTTTAATTCATTCATGGGATGAGGGCGTCACTGGCTAGGCCAACATTCATTGCCCATCCCTAATTGTCCAGAGGGCAGTTCAAAGTCAACCACATTGCTGTGAGCCTGGAGTCACATGTAGGCCAGACCAGGTAAGGATGGCAGATTCCTCCCCGAAGGACATTAGTGAACCAGATGGGTTTTTCCAAACAATCAATAATGGATTCATGGTCATCGTTAGATTCTTATTTCCAGAGTTTGTTTGAATTCAAATTCTACTGTCTGCCGTGGCTGGATTCAAGCCTGGATCCCCAGAATATTACCTGGGTCTGTGGATTAACAGTGCAGCAATAATACCACTAGGCCATCACCTCTCCCTAAATGCATTGGAAGCATAGAACATAGAAGAATACAGCGCAGTACAGGCCCTTTGGCCCTCGATGTTGCGCCGATCCAAGCCCACCTAACCTACACTAGCCCACTATTCTCCATATGCCTATCCAATGCCCGCTTAAATGCCCATAAAGAGGGAGAGTCCACCACTGCTACTGGCAGGGCATTCCATGAACTCACGACTCGCTGAGTAAAGAACCTACCCCTAACATCTGTCCTATACCAACTCCCCCTTAATTTAAAGCTATGCCCCCTCGTAATAGCTGACTCCATACATGCAAAAAGGTTCTCACGGTCAACCCTATCTAAACCCCTAAACATCTTGTACACCTGGAGAGTTACCTGACTAATACCTGGAGTGATTGACTGATGAGGGAAAGTTGGATAAGGCAGGCTTGTGCTGGAAATGTGTTGCTGGAAAAGCGCAGCAGGTCAGGCAGCATCCAGGGAACAGGAGAATCGACGTTTCGGGCATAAGCCCTTCTTCAGGAAAGCCTGCTTAAGGCAGGCTTGTATTAGCTGCAGTATTAGAGAGTAAAAGATTGAAACAAATAAGATCCTGCGTGGCCTTGATGATGTGAGTATGGAAAGGACGTTCTCCTGGAGTGATTGACTGATGAGGGAAAGTTGGATAAGGCAGGCTTTTATTAGCTGCAGTATTAGAGAGTAAAAGATTGAAACAAATAAGATCCTGCGTGGCCTTGATGATGTGAGTATGGAAAGGACGTTCTCTTGTGTGGAAGAATCTAGAACTGGGGAGGTCACTGTTTAAAAATAAGGAGTTGGCAATTCAAAGCAGAAATGAGAAGAATCTTTTTTCTCACAGAGGGTTGTGAGTCGCTAAAGCTTGCTTTCCCAAAATGGTGGAAGCAAGGGTCCTTGGACATTTTTGAGGCAAAGGTGCATGTATTTTTGATAAATAAGGGGTGAAACATTATTGGAAGGAGGTGACAATATGGAGTCAACAGGTTGGATCTGATCCTATTGAACGGTGGTACAGGGTTGATTCATATGTGTGGGCATTTTTGGGCACTGTTGAAAGATCACAAGGTAATAATGGTGGAAAAAAAATCAATTGGGCCTGGGACGAAACAAGTTCAGAGTTTTAAAGACATTCCAATTTAGTCAGCAGCTAATTGGACAGACAGTAGCAATTGTAGAAGGAATAGCAACGCAAAATTAGGCGAAAAATTTCACCTCAGGCCTGGTAAGAAGTGCCGGAAAGACAATGTGGGTGAGCAAGAGAGTAAAACAAATTGTGGCACTTCCAGAGTCCTTGGAAAAAAATTGATCTACAGGGGCAGTCCTGATTCAAGGGTCAGCTTTATGAATATAGTTGAAAATCCCTGTTATCGAGGGGAAAAAAATTAGAATGGTGCACAGGACCAAGCTGAGAAAGATAAAAACAGAAAAGGAGCGCTTATATTCACAGCAAAATTTCCCACCATTACGAATGGAATATATGAGGCACGGCTATAATAGTAAGGTCAAGACTATTAAATTAATTAATACCAAGTCTGCAGCGTCAGGATTATTGCAGAGCACAGTTAAAGTGACAAAAGGATTATTTAAAAGATTTCGAAGAGTTTAACAGAAGGAAATAACAAGAAAAATTTTAAGTCTGCAGTAAGGTCATAGGATACATAGCTGAAACATTGATTTTGGTGGAAACATTTATTAAGACCACACCCATTGAGTTTTACATCAGAAATCAGGGAAAAGGATTTTCATCCTCCGTTATGCTGTGAAAGATCCTAAATGTAGTTATTTTTTCAGAAAACCTGCATCAAAGCTGGTGAGAGCAGAAGAAAAATGTCAGTTTTGCCAACAGGAGATGGAAAGCCACCATTTTGATTGCGAAAATGTCAGGATAACGCTCAGCAAGCCGTACTGAGATACAATATAGCTATTTAACCAAATTCAATGTTTTAAATGATAATACAACGTTAAACAGCCTGTAAACAAAGACATAAATACAGCATCGTAATAATGCAGAATTATCAAATCTTGCAAATAGACTGCTGAAATGGCATTGCTGTAAAACAAGATTAAAAGCTTAAAATCCAGTACATTACAAACAACATAGGATATGAATTAGAGTTGGAATTAGCCTTTATTGTCACATTGACCCAATGAGTACAGTGAAAAGTCTGTGCATCGCCACTTACAACATCATCTTAGGTACAAAAGTACCTACAGCTTCTTTAGTTAGAGATCTTAGACAACACAGAAGTAAAATGTCCAACATTGCAGAAATAAAATTTCAGACCCACGCTCTTCCAACCCAGATCACACCGGCACCTAGCCTCCTGTCTGCACCGGACACTGGCTCCAGATCGCACCGGACTTCACCGTGAGGATCGCGAGGCTATTACTCCAGGCCGGGATGTCACCATGCCAGGCCAGGAGGTCTCCACTCAAGGCCATGAGGTCACCATGCCAGGCTGGGAGGTCACCGTGCCAGGCTGGGAGGTCACCATGCCAGGCCGGGAGGTTACCAAGCAAGGCTGGGAAGTCGCCACACCAGGCCGTGAGGTCAGCACAGCTGGCCAGGAGGTCACCACGCCAGGCTGTGAGGTCACCACGCCAGGCCAGGAGGTCACCACGCCAGACTGTGAGGTCACCACGCCAGGCCAGGAGGTCACCATGCCAGGTAAGGAGGTCGCCTCTCAAGGCCGTGCGGTCACCATGCCAGGCCGGGAGGTTACCAGGCAAGGTTGGGAAGTCGCCACGCCAGGCCGTGAGGTCAACACACCTGGCCAGGAGGTCACCACGCCAGGACAGGAGGTCACCACACCTGGCCAGGAGGTCACCACGCCAGGACAGGAGGTCACCACACCTGGCCAGGTGGTTGCAATGCCAGACTGGAAGGTCACAATATCAGCTGAGAGGTCGCCATACCAGGCCAGGAGGTCACCACGCCAGGCCAGGACGTCACCATGCCAGGCCAAGACGTCATCGCACCAAGCCAGGAGGTTGCTACACCAGGCCAGGACACTGCTGTGCAAATCTGGGAGGTCTACCAGTTTGGAATAGCTTTAAAGGGCAAAAGATAAATAATCACATTAAGAACAAACTGCAAGAGAAATAATACAACCTCAAAAATTTAGTTCCAAGTATAAAGTCAATGAAAAGCCCTTTCATTTTAAGCTTAGGGCTAATGTCACCGCTTATTAAATCAAACACCATGACTGAAGAACCAAAAGTTACAGCCGAAAGGGCAGAAACGACAGGTTTCATGTGGAATAAAACCCAAGAGCATGCTACAAGTAACACTGCAACACAAAACACATAAGAATATTGGAACTGCGCATGCAATGCCCAATTAACACGTTTCTCCGGTGAGCCGACATGTGTGTCTTGACTTCAACACCTATGAAGTTACAGAAGGTTTTCCACCAATTTGAAGAGAATAACAGCCTGTGGTTGGTCAATCAGTAAAAGGGCAACCTGCAAAACGTTTCCTTGACAGATAGCAAAAGAACAATTCCATTGAGTTGACCGATGCTGTCATAGCCGCGTTGTTTCATTCTGTTAATAGGATGGATAACTACGCTGATATAAAACTGGTGGAAATACAATACTTCCCAATTCAGAGGACAAAAAATAAATGAAGTTTTCCAGAAAAAGCCAATATTGAGAACAAAAATGAGCAATACAACCCATTTGAACGCATTAAGGAAACCTTAATTCTAACTGTTACAATAGTGAAATAGTTTAGTAAGCAAATAGATATAGCAGGTTTATTATGAATACTTGAGCATCAGTTGGCACGAGCTAAAGATTTTCAGCATTTCAATCCTTTGTCTTGCAACAAAGTACCAGTGACAAAAATCATATTAGATTTAGATTTAGATTTATTGTCACATGCATATTAGAAAATACAGTGGGTTTTTTTGTGGTGTTGTATATAAAAAGTGTTGCCCTTCTCCAACACCATCTGGAAATACCAAATGTAATGCAAGGTTTTACTGCAATAGAGTTCATATTTCTCCCTTCTCTCAGTTCCTTATCCACTGCACTTCAGTTGCTGATTGACATTGGCTGGACTCTCTGTAAAAGATGCCTGTAACAGGCCCCACGGTCTCTGTAACAGGCCCCGGGCTCTCTGTAACAGGCCCCAGGGTCTCTGTAACTGTCCCCAGGGTCTCTGTAATGGGCTCCGGGGTCTCTGTAACACACCCCGAGGTCTCTGTAACAGGCTCCGGGGTCTCTGTAACAGGCTCCGGGGTCTCTGTAACTGTCCCCGGGGTCTCTGTAATGGGCTCCGGGGTCTCTGTAACACACCCCGAGGTCTCTGTAACAGGCCCCGGGGTCTCTGTAACAGCCCACGGGGTCTCTGTAACACGCCCGGGGGTCTCTGTAATACACCCTGGGGTCTCTGTAACTGTCCCCAGGGTCTCTGTAACTGTCCCCAGGGTCTCTGTAATGGGCTCCGGGGTCTCTGTAACATAACCCGAGGTCTCAGTAACAGTCTCCGGGGTCTCTGTAACTGTCTCCGGGGTCTCTGTAACAGTCTCCGGGGTCTCTGTAACAGGCTCCGGGGTGTCTGTAACTGTCTCCGGGGTGTCTGTAACAGGCTCCGGGGTGTCTGTAATGGGTCCCGGGGTGTCTGTAATGGGTCCCATGTCTCTGTAACTGGTGCTGAGGTCTCTGTAACAGGCCCCGGGGTCTCAGTAACGGGTCCCGGGGTCTCTGTAACAGGCTCCAGGGTCTCTGTAACAAGCCACAGGGTCTCTGTAACAGGTCCAAGGGTCTCTGTAATAGGCTCCGGGGTCTCTGTAACGGGTCCCGGCGTGTCTGTAATGGGTCCCGTGTCTCTGTAACGGGCACTGAGGTCTCTGTAATGGGCCCCAGGGTCTCT
>NC_057749.1:22092044-22097056 GCF_004010195.1 Chiloscyllium plagiosum
GGGCCTCTGTAACAGGCTCCGGGGTCTCTGTAACAGGCCCCGGGGTCTCTGTAACGGGTCCAGGGGCCTCTGTAACAGGCTCCGGGGTCTCTGTAACAGCCTCCAGCGTCTCTGTAACAGGCACCGGGCTCTCTGTAACAGGCCCCAGGGTCTCTGTAACTATACCCAGGGTCTCTGTAACAGGCTCCGGGGCCTTTGTAACAGGCCCCAGGGTCTCTGTTACAGGCCAAAGGGTCTCTGTAACAGGCCCCAGGGTCTCTGTAACAGGCTCCGGGGTCTCTGTAACAGGCCCCGGGGTCTCTGTAACAGGCCCCGGGGTCTCTGTAACAGGCCCCGGGGTCTGTGTAACAGGCTCCGGGGTCTCTGTAACAGTCCCCGGGATCTCCGTAACAGGCTCGGGTGTCTCTGTAACAGGCCCCGGGGTCTCTGTAACAGGCCCCGGGGTCTCTGTAACAGGCTCCGGGGTCTCCATAACAGGCTCCGTGGTCTCTGTAACAGGCTCTGGGGTCTCTGTAACACGCCCCGGGGTCTCTGTAACAGGCTCTGGGGTTTCTGTAACAAGCCCCAGGGTCACTGTAACAGGCTCCGGGGTCTCTGTAACAGGCCCCGGGGTCACTGTAACAAACTCCGGGGTCTCTGTAACAGGCTCCAGGGTCTCTGTAACAAGCCACAGGGTCTCTGTAACAGGTCCAAGGGTCTCTGTAATAGGCTCTGGGGTCTCTGTAACTGGTCCCGGCGTGTATGTAATGGGTCCCGTGTCTCTGTAACGGGCACTGAGGTCTCTGTAATGGGCCCCAGGGTCTCTGTAACGGGCTCTGGGTTCTCTGTAACAGGCTACGGGGCCTCTGTTACAGGCTCCAGGGCCTCTGTAACAGGCTCCGGGGTCTCTGTAACAGCCTCCAGGGTCTCTGTAACAGGCCCCGGGGTCTCTGTAACGGGTCCAAGGGTCTCTGTAATAGGCTCCGGGGTCTCTGTAACAGCCTCCAGCGTCTCTGTAACAGGCCCCGGGCTCTCTGTAACAGGCCCCAGGGTCTCTGTAACTATCCCCAGGGTCTCTGTAACAGGCTCCGGGCCCTTTGTAACAGGCCCCAGGGTCTCTGTTACAGGCCAAAGGGTCTCTGTAACACGCTCCGGGGTCTCTGTAAAAGGCTCTGGGGTCTTTGTAACAGGCCCTTGGGTCTCTGTAACTATCCCCATGGTCTCTGTAACACACCCCGAGGTCTCTGTAACACGCCCTGGGGTCTCTGTAACAGGCTCCGGGGTCTCTGTAGCAGGCTCCGGGGTCTCTGTAACACGCCCTGGGGTCTCTGTAACTGTCTCCGGGGTCTCTGTAACTGTCCCCAGGGTCTCTGTAACTGTCCCCGGGGTCTCTGTAACAGGCTCCGGGGTCTCTGTAACAGGCCCCAGGGTCTCTGTAACAGGCTCCGGGGTCCCTGTAACTGTCCCCGGGGTCTCGGTAATGGGCTCCGGGGTCTCTGTAACATAACCCGAGGTCTCAGTAACAGTCTACGGGGTCTCTGTAACAGGCCCCGGGGTCTCTGTAACAGGCTCCGGGGTCTCTGTAACAGTCCCCGGAGTCTCTGTAACAGGCCCCGGGGTCTCTGTAACAGGCTCCGGGGTCTCCATAACAGGCTCCGTGGTCTCTGTAACACGCCCCGGGGTCTCTGTAACAGGCTCTGGGGTCTCTGTAACACGCCCCAGGGTCACTGTAACAGGCTCCGGGGTCTCTGTAACAGGCCCCGGGGTCACTGTAACAAGCTCCGGGGTCTCTGTAACAGACCCCGTGGTTTCTGTAACAGGCTTCGGCGTCTCTGTAACAGGCCCCAGTGTCTCTGTAACATGCTCCGGAGTCTCTGTAACACACCCAGGGGTCACTGTAACAGGCTCCGGGGTCTCTGTAACAGGCCCCGGGGTCTCTGTAACAGGCTCCGGGGTCCCTGTAACTGTCCCCGGGGTCTCGGTAATGGGCTCCGGGGTCTTCCCGTGTCTCTGTAACGGGCGCTGAGGTCTCTGTAATGGGCCCCAGGGTCTCTGTAACGGGCTCTGGGTTCTCTGTAATAGGCTGCGGGGCCTCTGTTACAGGCTCCGGGGTCTCTGTAACAGGCCCCAGGGTCTCTGTAACTATCCCCAGGGTCTCTGTAACAGGCTCTGGGGCCTCTGTAACAGGCCCCAGGGTCTCTGTTACAGGCCAAAGGGTCTCTGTAACATGCTCCGGGGTCTTTGTAACAGGCCCCAGGGTCTCTGTAACTATCCCCAGGATCTCTGTAACACACCCCGAGGTCTCTGTAACACGCCCTGGGGTCTCTGTAGCAGGCTCCGGGATCTCTGTATCAGGCTCCGGGGTCTCTGTAACACGCCCTGGGGTCTCTGTAACACGCTCCGGGGTCTCTGTATCAGGCTCCGGGGTCTCTGTAACACGCCCTGGGGTCTCTGTAACTGTCCCCGGGGTCTCTGTAACAAGCCCCAGTGTCTCCGGAACTGTTCCCGGGGTCTCTGTAACAGGCTCCGGTGTCTCTGTAACATGCCCTGGGGTCTCTGTAACAGGCTCCGGGGTCTCTGTATCAGGCTCCGGGGTCTCTGTAACACGCCGTGGGGTCTCTGTAACTGTCCCCGGGGTCTCTGTAACAAGCCCCAGTGTCTCCGGAACTGTTCCCGGGGTCTCCGTAACAGGCCCCGGGGTCTCTGTAACAGGCCCTAGGGTCTCTGTAACAGGCTCCGGGGTCTCTGTAACACGTCCCGGGGTCTCTGTATCAGGCTCTGGGGTCTCTGTAACACGCCGTGGGGTCTCTGTAACTGTCCCCGGGGTCTCTGTAACAAGCCCCAGTGTCTCCGGAACTGTTCCCGGGGTCTCTGTAACAGGCTCCGGTGTCTCTGTAACAGGCCCCGGGGTCTCTGTAACAGGCCCTAGGGTCTCTGTAACAGGCTCCGGGGTCTCTATAACACGCCCCAGGGTCACTGTAACAGGCTCCGGGGTCTCTGTAACAGGCCCCGGGGTCACTGTAACAGGCTCCGGGGTCTCTGTAACAGGCTCCGGGGTCTCCATAACAGGTCCCAGAGTCACTGTAACAGGCTCCGCGGTCTCTGTAACAGGCCCCGGGGTCACTGTAACAGGCTCCGGGGTCTCAGTAACAAGTCCCGGAGTCACTGTAACAGGCTATGGGGCCTCTGTAACAGGCCCCGGGGTCACTGTAACAGGCTCCGGGGTCTCTGTAACAGGCTCCGGGGTCTCAGTAACAGGTCCCGGAGTCACTGTAACAGGCTCCGCGGTCTCTGTAACAGGCTCCGGGGTCTCTGTAACAGACCCCGTGGTTTCTGTAACAGGCTTCGGCGTCTCTGTAACAGGCCCCAGTGTCTCTGTAACATGCTCCGGAGTCTCTGTAACACACCCAGGGGTCACTGTAACAGGCTCCGGGGTCACTGTAACAGGTCCCAGGGTCTCTGTAGCAGACCCCAGGGTCTCTGTAACAGGCTCTGGAGTCTCTGTAACAGGCTCTGGGTTCTCTGTAACTGTCTCCGGGGTCTCTGGAACGGTTGCTGAGGTCTCTGTAATTGGCCCCAGGGTCTCTCTAGCAGGCTCCTGGGTCTCTGTAACAGGCCCCGGGGTCTCCGTAACAGGCTCCGGGGTCTCTGTAACTGTCCCCGGGGTCTCTGTAACAGTCCCCAGGGTCTCTGTAACAGGCTCCGGGGTCTCTGTAAGGGGCTCCGGGGTCTCTGTAAAAGGCCCCAGGGTCTCTGTAACGGTGCCCGGGGTCTTGTAACAGGCCCCAGGGTCTCTATAACAGGCTCTGGGGTCTCTGTAACAGGCCCCGGGGTGTCTGTAACGGGCCCCGGGGTCTCTGTCACGGGCCCCGGGGTCTCTGTAACGGGCTCCGGGGTCTCTATAACAGGCCCCGGGTTCACTGTAACAGGCCCCAGGGTCTCTGTAGCTATCCCCGGGGTCTCTGTAACAGGCTCCAGGGCCTCTGTAACAGGCCCCAGGGTCTCTGTAACAGGCCCCGGGATCTCTGTAACAGGCCCCGGGGTCTCTGTAACAGGCCCCGGGGTCTCTGTAACAGGCACTGGGTTCTCTGTAACTGGGCCCTCCTGTTCTCCATCTGATGATCCTCCCGATGCTGCCGACAGTCATCAGTTCTCGGGGTCCTCTGCTATCCTGTTTGCCGACGCCACTGCTCCTTCAGCCGAGCGGGGCTAGCCCTGGACCTGGACCCTCGGCTCCGCCCGTGAGTCGGGGTGGGGTACTCAGTGTGGGACCTGGTCAATAATCACCAGGAGCCCCCGGGCTCGGGGAGGGAAATGTGTCCAGCTCCTCCTGTTGTAGCTGCTGCTGGAGGCCTCCTCCAGCCTCCAGGCATTAAAGAAAAGCAAAAAAGAGAAAACAAGCAAAAGCAATATATGGAGAATAGGAGGAAGAGAAAGAAAGCAGATGAGTGTGGCCTAGCTACCGTTCCACCATCTTGAATAATGTTAAATAAGCAGCAATTCTTCAGTAAGCTGGTGGAGGTTGTGGACATCTATAGAGGGTAAATAAAAATATCCAACCTACTTCAGAAAGGTACATTAAAGAGCTAACATACCTCAGCACAGACAAATCTTGAGAATAAAGACTAACTTGATCATAGACTCATACAGTCACAGAGATGTACAGCATGGAAACAGACCCTTCGATCCAACACATCCATGCTGACCAGATATCACAACCTCATCTCGGCCCACCTGCCAGCACCCGGCCCATATCCCTCTAAACCCTTCCTATTCATATACCCATCCAGGTGCCTTTTAAATGTTGCAATTGTACCAGCCTCCATCACTTCCTCTGGCAGTTCATTCCACACACACATCACCCTCTGTGTGAAAATGTTGCCCCTTGGGTCCCTTTTATATCTTTCCCCTCTCACCCTAAACCTATGCCTCTCTAGTTCTGGACTCCCCCACCCCAGGGAAAAGACTTTGTCTATTTACCCTATCCATGCCCCTCATGATTTTATAAACCTCTATAAGGTCACCCCTCAGCC
>NC_057749.1:22097738-22148306 GCF_004010195.1 Chiloscyllium plagiosum
TAATCTAATCTAATCTAATCTAATCATGTCTGCACCTCTCCTTAGGTCCAGAATAGAGAGTAGGATTTCTGACAGCAAAAAACCTTAGCCACCAGCTGTTGTGTTTTTGTCAGCCATGATTGAATGGCGAAGCAGACTCGATGGGCTGAAAGGCCTAATTTCTGCTCGTCTGTCTTATGGTCTTGTCTCTACAGCATGTACAAGATTCATCACTGTCTTATAAGAGTCACGTCTTGTTCTTCATCTGCGCCCCATAGTTCTAGTCTTCCCCTGCCAGAAGAAATAGACTCAATCTTTCAAACCTATCATGTCCCCTCACAATCTTGTAGAAATAAAGTATCACCCAATAAGCTTCAAGGTCGAAAACATCGATCGCCAGCTCTATCTGTCCATCTGTGTGGATTTGGGAACGCGCAAGTGGGACACGACGGATTCCAGCAGGATCTGGGGCCCTGACATCAGGATCAAATGAGGGGGCAGAGCTCAGGGTGAGGCAATCATTCTCCCAGACGCAGGCTCCTAATTTCCCACCTATGTACTCGTCATCCTCATAATGACAGATGGCGATGAACCCCATCATGAGGATTAGCCATGGTCAATGGGGGTAGAGGTTTATTGTTATAAGGTGAGGAGCTGAGGGGAGTGCTTTGGAGGGTGTGGTTCTAACTTAGTGGGCTGAATGGCCTCTTTCGGCACTGTCGGGATTCTGTAGGTGAAAATCTTCATCCGTTCACTGAAGCCCCTGTGAAGTGTTCGTCTGGATAAAGGAGCGAATGTGGTGAAGATGCAATTTGTTCTTCTCCTGAGGGATTGCAGCTGAAATAACTCTACAGAGCTGGTATCCCGCCAGAAGTGCTCCTTTATTTACACGTGGAGAGTCCTTGACACTGATCTAGCTCCCTTGGAGCCAGCTCTCAGAGTGAACAGGATATCTGACACTCCTGTTTATTTATTTTATTTTTTTTTAATAATTTAACCCCCACACTACCGCCTAAGTGCGGTAGTGCTTATTTTATCCCCAGCACCCATGGTGTGTGTGTGCAGGTGTGAGACACAGTGAAAGACACAAAGTGCACCAATCTTTATTCAAATTCCACCACCAGGAAGATAGGAAAACACCCGAGTGGCCAGTGACAAACACTGCCCTTCACATCAAAGGGCAATGCTGTGTGATCAAAACAGTGAAGGGGAGGGTAGGGACTAAATCAAAATAGAGTTGGAGGGAGAAATGATGCACTCCACTCCCTGCGGCGCCCACCTCTCCCCGAACAACTCCAGGGTGTTGGTGGACACCGCGTGCTCCTTCTCCAAGGACACCCGGGCCCTAACGTACACTCCTGTTTATATCTGCCAGCCAGGGCTCCCTGATTGGACCAGATAACAGCTCCAATCAGGGAACTCATATTAGAACATAGAGCAGAGAACAGCACAGCACAGTTCAGGCACTTTGGCCCCTGATGTTGGGCTGACCTTTTATCTTATTATAAGAACAAACTAACCTACATACACTTCATTTTACTATCATCCACGTGCCTTTCCAAGAATCGCTTAAATATCCCTCATGTCTCTGACTCTATCACCACCGCTGTCAGTGCAATCCGTGCACCCACCACCCTCTCTTTAAGAACCTACCTCTGACATCTCCCCTAAGCCTTCCTCCAATCACATTAAAATTATGTCCCCTTGTGATAGACATTTTCACCCTGAGAAAAAACCTCTGGCTATCCACACTATGCCTCTCATCATCTTGTACACCTCTATCAAGTCACCTCTCATCCTTCTTCACTCCAATGAGAAAAGCCCTAGCTTCCTCAACCTTTCTTCATAAGACACACCCTCCAGTCCAGGCAGCATCCTGGTAAGTCTCCCCTGCACCCTCTCTAAAGCTTCCACATCTTTCTTAAAATGAGGCGACCAGAACCGAACACAATATTCCAAGTGTGGTCTAACCAGGGGTTTATAGAACTGCAGTGTAACCTCACGGCTCTTAAACTCAATCCCCCTGTTAATGAAAGCCAACACACCATACACCTTCTTAACAACCCTATCACATTGGTTGGCAACTTTGAGGGAGCAATGGATGTGGACCCCAAGATCCCTCTGTTCCTCCAAACTACCAAGAATCCTGCTTTTAACCCTGTAATCTACATTCCAATTCAACCTTCCAAAATGAATCACTTCACACTTTACCAGGTTGAACTCCACCTGCCACTTCTCAGCCCAGCTCTGCATCCTGTCAATGCCCTGTTATAACCTACAACAGCCCTCCACGCTATCCACAACTCCACCAACCTTCGCGTCATCAGCAAACTTATTAACCCACCCTTCCACTTCCTCATTTAAGTCATTTATAAATATCACAAAGAGCAGCGGTCCCAGAACACCACTGGTCACCGAGCTCCAGGCTGAATACTTTCCATCTACTATCACCCCATGTCTTCTATGAGCCAGTCAATTTTGTATCCAGACAGCCAAGTTTCCCTGTATCCCATGCCTCCTTTTTGAATGAGCCTACCATGAGGAACCTTATCTCAATGAACAGTGAGAATCACTCTTGGTGTCAGGAATGACATTTTCTGCCCTCTCTTGTGGCATGTTTGAACATGGAAAGGTCTTTTAAGTTGACATATCTGATGCCCTTCTCCCCACTGTGAGGATTAGGCTGTGGGCCTTGCTAAAATCCATGTACACCATATCCACCGCTCCCCTTCATCAATGTGTTTTGTCAAATCCTCGAAGAACTCAATAAGGCTTGTGAGGCATGACCTATCCCTCATGAAGCCATACTGACTATGCTAATGAAACTATGCTTTTCCAATATTTTATGAGGTTCACCTGGCTGACCTTGTTACAATCACTACAGTAGTTCAGACACGTGAATATATTGCTGATAACAGCGGGTGATATTTTTAAGGGGCATTGGGGCATCTCATGTGAGAGTTTTAGTGAGAGAACCAATCAAGCAGTGGCATGGTCAATGGTAGGTTTTTGCCAGAATCAGGATCCTGGGGTGGGGGCAAGGGTAGAGATCTCGCACATCAGGGGTTGGCAACTCTTGTGCCTCACTGTGGCATCGGGGTGACTGTCTGCTACTGGAATGACAGGCAGTAGCATTTCAGGTTATGGTTAGGCCACAGCCCGGGAGTCGCAGGGAGAGGGACTGGAAGGAAGTTGGGAACAAGGACTTGGTGTCACTCTCAACAGGACACCAATTCGAGTTCCTCAGCCAGGCACTGAGTGGCCTCGATTGAGGGCTCCTCCAAGAAATGGCAACTTAGCTGCACAGCTTTACCCACCATGCACCTTGCATGTTGCCAGGCCTACTATTAGCTTCATTGCAGTGGTCATTGAATGACTGATTCAGGGCATTAATTGGCAGCAGGGCAAATAGTCCACACCTTGGGGATCCTAGCCCAGAGCCTAATCCTGGCAGAGGGGAGAAGGGTATTAGATATGCCAAACTAAAAGACCTTTCCACCTTCAAACATGCCACAAGAGAGGGCAGAAAATGTTGCTCCTGACACCAGGTGTGATTCTCACCATTCAGAATGCTTAAAGTTCATTCAAGTTCTTTGAGATCATGAATTACATACCCTTCCTGCTCCTTCTGCACTCTCTCTACCTTAATTGGAATTTACATTTGAGGGGTCTGTTCAACAGTCTGATAACAGCGGGGAAGAAGCTGCTCTTGAATCTGTTCACATGTGTATTCAAACTTTTATATCCTCGACCCGACAGAAGAGGGTGGGAAGATGGTATAATCGGGGTGGGAGGTGTCTTCGATTGTGTTGGCTGCTTTCCTGAGACAACAGGAAGTGTCGATGGAATCATTGGCTAGAAGGCTGGTTTGCGCGATGGACTGGGCTGTGTTCACAACTCTCTGCTGTATCGTTTCATTTTGGGAAGGTACTTCCCAGGACCATTACAATGTGTGACAATGAGCCACATAAGATGTGTTGTTGAGATGACCAAACACTGGATCAATGAGGTAGATTCTGAGCAGTGTCTTAAGGGAGGAAAGTGGGATGCAGAGGCAGGGAGGAAATTCCAGAGCTTGAGTACGGTGGGTAACTGAACACACTGTCATTTCAGTAGAAGGAAGGCTCCTGTCTTCTCTCTCAGGTGGTCATAAAGGATCCCAAGGCAGGTTTACAAAGAAGGGCACTCTGCTCAATGCTTCCCCCTCTCAACCACTTCCAGAAAAACAGAATACTTGCTCATGTTTACTTTGTTGCTTTGGTGGATCTTGTACAATTGGCTTCGGTGTTTCCTAAATGATGACGGTGGCTACACCAGCACAAACGTACTCAACTACTGGCCAAGTGATTCCACGCTCCGTGCTCATGAGCGGTACTATCCTTAAAGCCTGTAACATCTACTGCATTGCTTTCATCTTCTCTGTTAGTTCTCCGGAGAATTAGAACGGGGTTGAGAACAGAGTTGAGGAGAAACGTCTTCACCCAGAGAGTGGTGGGTGTATGGAATGTTCTGCCCCAGAAGGCTGCGGAGGCCAAGTCTTTGGATACTTTCAAGAAAGAGATGGATAGAGCTCTTAAAGGTAGTGGAATCAAGGGTTATGGGGATAAGGCAGGAATAGGATACTGATTGTGGATGATCAGCCATGATCATAATGAATGGTGGGTGCTGGCTCGAAGGGCCGAATGGCCTACTTCTGCACCTATTGTCTATTGAATTGAATACAGTTGATTTAACCTGACCCCACCCTTTGCCCTTTTTAGAAGTTCAAGCTGCATGCTTACATTTTATTTACGATCTCAACATATTGTGCTTTTAGCGATGATTCTGCTAGTTTTCCTACTGCTGACAATAGCTAATCGCCACGTCCTTCCCTCGATCGAATCCATCTCCCTTTTTGAAGATTAGTATCACATCTGCTGTTCTGCTAGTCCGCTGGCACTACAATAATGATACGTTCAAAAGGGATTAAGCTGTGCACCAATTCAGAAATGTTTCAATTAAAAAGAACCTCACCGACAAAAAAGCCTGTGAATAAACTTGCTCAAGTCCCCAGAGAGTAATTTGAAGATGCTGCCTCCTCTATTAACCCAGGCAGGTGGATAAAGCCTGGAATTTCAGGCTGAGACGCTGTGTGAGGTGACTGTGAACAGTGTGAGACCTCCTGTCAAAGCGCTGCCAATTTGGACAACCATTTAAAGAGAGGCAAACTGAAGTCTTGTTTGTGATAGATACCAACTCAGCTAATTACTGACCGAGATCCCAACACCTTGTTTCATGCTTGTTGAAAGTTGCCTTTAGATCAAACCCCATTCGCGCCCAGTGTCTGGTCTTCCTATTTCTCCCCACAATCCTGAAGTCATTTGCACCGTCCACTGAATCTTGAAATGTTACTGGCCCATCATAACTCACGAGCAAGCAATGTGGCTCAGTGGTTAGCATTGCTGCCCTCCCAGCAGTAGGGACCTGGGTTCAATTCCAGCCTTGGGCGACTGTCTGTGTGGAGTTTGCATGTTCTCCCCGTGTCTGTGTGGGTTTCCTCTGGGTGGTCTGGTTTCCTCTCATAATCCAAAAAATGTGCAGGTTAGGTGGAGTGTTCATAGATGTGTGGGTAAGGTCATTAGTATGGGGTAAATAATGGATAATATGATAGGGGAATGGGTCTGGGTGTGTTATTCTTTGGTGGGTCGATGTGGACGTTTTAGGCTGAGGGGCCTGTTTCCACACTGTAGGGATTCTATGATGAATGTTATTACTTACTTTGAAGAAGGTTTCCATTCTTACTCTCTTGATCTCTCTCTCTGTAATGAAGCTATTTTATTGCCTCGTGAGATGATCCGGAAGTGATGCAGGGGAACACACTACAGCATTGCTCCTTGATGGGAACATAGCTGCAACCCCCGCACCACGCCCCAGTCCCCCCAACCCTGCCACCTCAAATTCACTGCTTGCAACATTACGTTACAGAACATGAAGACAGACACCCACTGGTTATAAGACAACTTTCTGACCTTCCTGAAACAATGTAAAGATTCAAGTGTGTATCAGGCAGAGGCAGTGGCAAACCGAGTTAAATGGAAATCTCTTCAGAACACTTGTCAATTCAATATTGACAAGACAATCAAGTTTCTCTCCTTGAAACAACTGGGGTTACTACTTTGCTCATCAAGAAATTTCATCCCCCAGTTCTTTATTACCCATTATTAGCTCTGCATTCTCACTCTCTCTCTCTAGGGCCAACAATTCACTTTGGGTACTCTTTTCCTGTTCAGATACTGACAGAAACTCTTGCTGTCTGTTTTTTTTTTAATATTTCTAGCTTGCTTTCTCAAATGCTCTAATTTCTTTCCCCTGATTAACATTTTAGTTATTCTGTCATTCTTTACATTCTGAATAATAACGTGACCTGCCTCTTTACACAATTATATGTTTGCTACTTAATTTTGAAGTTTCATTCACCTCTCCAGTAACCAGGGCTCCCTGACTGGACCAGATTTATAGACCCATTCTATGAAGTCCACCTGCTGACCTCGTTCCAATCACTACACCCCCCACCACTGCCCAGGGGTCCAAGGACATAGGCCAGTCATTTCTTTCGAAGCTCCCTCCTAAGGCGTTTTAGCACTGGGTCAGGTTCTTCCAACTCTGCCTCTGATACGGGCAGCGTGTAAAGCACAGTAAAACATAGAACAGTACAGCACAGTACAGGCCTTTCGGCCCTCAATGTTATGACAATCTTTTATCCTACTCTAAGATCAAACTAACCTACATACCCTCCATTTTACTACCATTCAGGTGCCTTTCCAAGAGTCGCATAAATGCCCCTAATGTATCTGACACTACTACCACCGCTGGCAGTGCATTCCACACACCCACCACTCTCTGTGTGAAGAACCTACCTCTGACTTCTCCTCTAACCACCTTAAAATTATGTCCCCTCATGACTGCCATTTCCACCTGGGAAAGAAATCTCTGGCTATCCACTCTATCTCTGCTTCTCATCATCTTGTACACCTCTATCTAGTCACCTCTCATCCTTCTTCGCTCTAATGAGAAAAGCCCTAACTCCCTCAACCTTTCTTCATAGGACACACCCTCCAGTCCAGGCAACACCCTGGTACATCTCCCCTGCACCCTCTCTGAAGCTTCCACATCCTTCCTATAAAGAGGCGACCAGAACTGCATACAATATTGCAAGTGTGATCTAACCAGGGGTTTATAGAGCTGCAGTGTAACCTCACAATTCATAAACTCAATCCCCCCTGCTAATGAAAGCCAACATACCATACACCTTCTTAACAACCCTATCAGCATGAGTAGCAACTTTGAGGGAGTAATGGATTTGGACCTCAAGATCCCTCTGTTCCTCCATATTGCCAAGAATCTTACCTTTAACCCTGTATTTTGTATTTAAATTTCAGCTTCCAAGATAAATGCCTTCACACATTTCCAGGTTGAACTCCATCTGCCACTTCTCAGCCCAGCTCTGCATCCTGTCAATGTCCCACTGCAACCTACAACAGCCCTCCACACTATCCATCATTTCATCAACCTTCGTGTCATCGGCAAACTTACTAACCCAACCTTCCACTTCCTCAACCAAGTCATTTATAAATATCACAAAGAGCAGCGGTCCCAGAGCAGATCCCTGCGGAACATCACTGGTCACCGAGCTCCAGGCTGAATACTTTCCATCTACCACCACCCTCTGTCTTCTATGGGCCAGCTAATTCTGTATCCAGACAGCCGAATTTCCCTGTATCCCATGCCTTCTTACTTTCTGAATGAGTCTACCGTGAGGAAACTTATCAAACACCTTGCTAAAATCCATGTACACCACATCCACTGCTCTGCCTTCATCAATGTGTTTTGTCACATCCTCAAAAAATTCAGTAAGGCTTGTGAGGCATGACCTGCCCCTCACAAAGCCACGCTTACTATCTCTAATCAAACTGTGCTTTTCCAAATAATCATAAACCTTGCTTCTCAAAATCCTCTCTCATAATTTTCCAACCACCAATATAAGACTGACTGGTTTGTAATTCCCAGGGTTATCCCTATTCCCTTTCTTAAACAAAGGAATAATATTTGCCACCCTCTAATCATCTGGTACTACTCCAGTGGACAGTGAAGATGCAAAGACCATCGCCAAAGGTGCAGCAATCTCTTCCCTCACTTCCCGTGGTAACCTTGGGTATATCCTGTCTGACCCAGGGGACTTATCTATTCTCATGTTTTTCAAAATTTCCAGCACATCCTTTTTCTTAACATCAACCTGTTTGAGCATATCAGCCTGTTTCACATTGTCCTCACAAACGACAAGGTCCCTCTCACTCATGAATACTGATGCAAAGTATTCATTAAGGACCTCCCCTACCCCCTCCAAACCCAGGTACAAGTTCCCTCCACTATCCCTGATCATCCCTATCCTCACTCTGGCCATTGTCTTGATCCTCACATAAGTGTAGAATGCCTTGGGGCTTTCCTTACTCCTACCCACCAAGGCTTTTTCATGCCCCCTCCTAGCTCTCCTAAATCCATTCTTCAGTTCCTTCCTGGCTACCTTGTGACCCTCTAGAGTCATGTCTGATCCTTGCTTCCTCAACCTTAAGTAAGCTTCCTTCCTCCTCTTGACTAGATGTGCCACATTCCTTGTCACTCAAGGTTCCTTCACCCTACCATCCCTTCCCTGCCTCAGTGGGACAAACCTATCCAGCACTCATAGCAAGTACTCCCGAAACAACCTCCACAATTCTGTTGCACATTTCCCTGAAAATATCTGCTCCCAATTTATGCTCCAATTTCTGCCTAATAGCATTGTAATTCCCCCCTTCCTAATTAAATACTTTCCCATACTGTCTGCTCCTATCCTTCTCAATTACTATAGTAAAGCTCAGGGAGTTGTGATCACTATCACCGAAATGCTCTCCCACCAAGAGATCTGACACCTGATCTGGTTCGTTGCCAAACACCAAATCCAATATGGCCTCCCCTCTAGTCGGCCTATCTACATATTGAGTCAGGAATCTTTCCTGGTCACACCTGACAAAATCTGCTCTGTCCAATCTTTTTGCACTAAAGAAGTTCCAATCAATATTAGGAAAATTGTAGTCACCCATGACAACAACCCTGTTACTCTGCACCTTTCCAAAATCTGCCTCCCACTCTGCTCCTCCGTGTCTCTGTTGCTACTGGGAGGCCTACAGATAACTCTCCAATAAAGTGACTGCTCCTTTCCTGTTTCTGACTTCCACCCATACTAACTCTATAGACAAACCCCCCTTGCCGACCTTCCTTTCTGCAGCTGTGATACCATCCCTGATTAGCAATGCCACTCCCCCACCTCTTCTACCTCCCTCTCTCGACATTGTGAAACACCCAAACCTGGCAACATCCAACAACCATTCCTGCCCCTGGAATATCCAAGTCTCCGTAATGGCCACAACATCATAGCTGCAAATACTCATCCACACTCTTAAGTTCATCACCCTTATTCCCGATTGAGTTAAAAATAGACACATTTCAACCCATCACACTGACTCTTGCACCCGGAGTGTCTCGGAAAATGATCATTCTCCTCTTCAGGTGGCAAAGGTCATCGAGATAGTGACATGAACTGTGTCCATCTCAGATTCCAAGGTCTCTTCAACACTTCGTAGCCAGGGAGAACCCCATAGGTTCCAGAATAGTTAGGAAAGGCTGTTGGGGAGTCGGGCATGTATTGCTCCCACACCGTTTGCGCATTTGCAGCTTCCTGATGGTCCTCATGCTTGTTCAGGGCTGTCAGACCAACTTTATACACCACTGGACCTGACCTTGCATTGACCACGCCTCTTACCCATGCAGGGACATTCCCATGATTCCTGCACCAAACTTTGTTCCCTGAAGTTCCCTCAGCAGAGCCTGGCGTCCGGCATTGACGTTCCTGATGCTGTTTCAACTCAGGTTCGGGAAGATCAGGTTTAACCTGGTGCAGAGTCTTCTCCCCATTAGCAACCCTGCTGGAGCTGTCCCTGTAGATCCATGAGGGCGGTCCTATAATCAAACAGGAACTGGGACAGTTTGGTATTGAGTGAAGCTGTAGGCTGTTTCTTTAATCCTGCCTTCAAAGTTTGGACTGATTTTTCTGCCAACCCAATGGGCGGTTTGGAGCTGTCCTTAGATGTTGAATACCACTCAACTTAGGAAGTATCCAAATTCCCAGCTGGTAAAAGATGCCCTGATATCTGTGACCAACACTTTTGACAGTCTGTGTACTGCAAAAGATGCTCGCAGTTTTCCTATCGTTGTCCCCGAGTTTGACGAGTGGACTCTATGCACCTCCAATGACTTTGAGTGAGTATCCACAATGACTAAGAACACTGAGCCCATGAAAGGTCCAGCATAGCTGATATGTAACTGGTTTATCGGCCATACCCATGAATGTAGGCAAGGTGCCAATGGTAATCTGTGTTTTTGTTGGCACTCTGGGCACTACCCTACCAAGGCCGCAATCTCTGTATCCAATCCTGGCCACTGGACATAACTTCTCACCAACATCTTCAGTTTGGAAACCCCTGGATAACTCTGGTGGCCAGATCTGGCATTGACCTTTGCTCGGGACAATCACTCTTGCTCCCCATAATAATATACCATCGTCTATGGTGATCTGATCCCTCCATGTCCAAAATAATTTCAATTCTAGTTATGACAGCCCTTTGGTTTCTCCCATTGCCATTGGCTGTTTCAGTTTTGCCAGGACTGGATATTCCTGCATCTCAAGTCTGATATTGTCAGCTATGACTGGAAGTGCGTCCAGAAAATTAAAAACCATTATGGACTCTTCCCGTGGTGGTTTCCCCCGGGGTGTATCTGCCAGTGGGAGGCGGCTCAATGCATCCACATCCATTAGTCAGCCTCCTGGACAGCGTTCCAACTTGTAATTATACACACTTAGTATTACAGCCCAACGCTGAATTCAGCCTGAAGTTATGGGCTGCCAATGCCTTGTCCTCATTAAGTTGACCAAGCAGGGGTTTATGGTTTGTTACTATTACAATCCTAAACCCATCAAAGTATTAGTGGAATTTCCTGACTCCGGGTATGACCACCAAACCTTCCTTCCCTATCTGAGTGCATTTACACTCTGCATTAGACAGAGTCCTGGATGCTTATACTATTGGCCGTTCCTCTCCATTGAGCCATCGATGAGCTAACACTACCTCGATGCTGTATGGACATATTAGCTGCACAATCAGGGATCTCATATTCTATGATGTGCACCTGGCTGACCTCATTACAATCACCACACTCCCCATGGAACTTCAATTTTTCCTCAGAATGTACTTCCTGAATGTTTATACCAAAATCCTCCCTTCAATGTCGGCCACTATTTTCTGGATTGATCTAAAGTCTACCCTTGTGTCCTAACTCACTTCACCTAGCCCCACACTCATAGCCACGTAATTATGCTTATTTAAGTTTAAAGTACTAGTCTCGGACCCGCACTTCTTCCTTTCAAACTGGATGTAAAGTTCAATCAGACTGTGGCCACTGCTTCCTCGAGATACCTTCGTGCTGAGGCCGTTAGTGAATCCTCTGACAATAAACAACACCAAATCTCACCGAGCCCACTCTTTGGCTCTTTCCAGAATGTGGGGCTGTCCCAAGAAGCTATCTCAGATGCATTTTATGAAATCCCTACAAGTGGCTTTTTCCAGTTCATACGTTGTTTAAAATTATCCATGATTATCCCGTACCCTTTATTCCAAGCCCGGAATATTTCTTCTGATCCACTTTCTGCTATGCTGATAGCTGGGCCAGCATTCATTGCCTGTCCCTAGCTGTGCTTGAGAAAGACTCCTTTCTACTGCTGTAGTTTAAGCTCTGTAGCCCCCTCAGATATTATGAGGGATCCTGTATATCACTCCTACTGATAACGTCGCTCAGCTACTGTTCCATATCTCCAATTCCGTTCTTGACTAATAGTGTCACCTCCTTTCCTTTACCCAGTTGCCGAATCTTCATGAATGTCACATTCCCCTCAAAATTCAGAACCCAAAGCTTATCATCCTGTAGTCATGTTGCCAGATTTAAACTTATTTACATCAAAGGGTGCTATCCGTTCAATTACTTTGGTATGAATGCTCCACACATTCTGATTCAATTCAATCTCAGATACAGAGATTGCGGCCTTGGTAGGGTAGTGCCCAGAGTGCCAGCAAAAACACAGATTACCACTGGCACCTTCCCTACATTCATTTTGGCATCTGTTTAATTGTTGTAACATCTTGTCACTGATGAAGTAACTGAAGATGCTTGGGCCTAGGACAACCTCTTAAGGAACTCCTGCAGTAATATCTCAGGAGTGAGTGATTGCAGTGCATTGAAAATTGAATTTTGCATATTATACCCACATACCAGCTGAGGGGATGGTGAACAGTGGAAAGAATCTTTTAACAATACGTGCAAACCATTGCTCTGGAAACTGTGCATAAACCCGTCCTCACTCCAGTGAACCAATCATCAGTCAGAGATTCTGCTAAATTATATTCGTTTGTGAGAGTTTGAGGGGACTATAGACATTAAACTATCGCAGTAGAAAGGAATCGTTCTCAAAGACAGTGGGGACAGGCAGTAAGTAACCACATGCTATGGGTAATTCTTTTAAAAAATTATCCTTTAACCAAGGTGTGCAAGAGTTCTGTTCCTGACAGAACCTTCCTGTTTCTTCCCACACATTTCACAGTGGTGAGGTAAATGGTGAGAAATGGGCATGAAACCTTCGGAAAGTGTTTACTTTCCGGAGGCAGCACTTTAAGCCGGATAGTTAGGGAATGATTTAAGTCCGCAGTCTGTAGTTAGACACTCAAGAGGCACTTGAGTTTGGGATTGGAATGCAGAATGTTTGCATGCACATCCACACTGGTCCTGCAAACCAAAACCATTAAAATGAAGGAAAATAATTAATCTTTAATCACTACAGAGAAGTTTTTTACTTTGAAAGGGACTCAGTGCGTGATCAAGGATCTTAGTTATCAAGCGCAGACTAAGAAGGGCTCGCTCAACTACTCTTTTAGGCTTACTCTGTCGATATGTTTCTTTTCTGACATGACTCGTCAGTCTGCCTCCTGCCAATGGAACTTTGTGAATGATAGTGATAGGATTCAGCTTGTCAGGCTAAGACTCTATATCACTGAGACCAAAACAGCTAAATACCTGATGTCTATTTGTGAGGGAAAATATCCACCACACTTGAGTGATCTAATGATATTCAGTGTGTAAGCAAATCTTTCAATTTACTGCATACAACAGATTTCAGAAGACACAAGGCTGGGGAAGTGATGGCCTAGTGATTGAGGACCTGGGTTCAAATCCCACCTGTAACAAATGGTGGAATCTGAATTCCAGGAAAAATCTGGAATTAAGAGTCTAATGATAACCATGAGCCTATTGTTGGGGGGAAAAGCCCATCTGTTTCACTCTAGGGGGAAGGAATCTGCCATCCTTACCTGGTCTGGCCTCCATGTGACTCCAGACCCACAGCTAATGTGGTTGACTCTTAACTGCCCCCTGAGCAATTAGGGATGGGCAATAAATGCTGACCTGGCCAGTGATGGCCCACATCCCAGGAATGAATAAAAATAAATGCATTCATTTTACCAGTGGAAATGAATGTTCAAGTTATGCTTGTTGTTTACAGTTCTGGTAACAAACTGTTGAAAGATGTTATGCATCTCATTTACTAACAAAGTTGTACATGTTGTATCATAAATGGCATTGCCCCTTAAGAATACCGTACACATATACCAGCAGAGGGAGTCTGAAAGGAAAATCAAGGACTCCATGTTGTATTAGTATAGGACACAGACCTGCTTCTTCCTGAATATTACCATTTCTTCCCTTAAGCCTCACAACGATTGGCCTCTGATAACCACCAGCACCTTCCTTTTTGCTCAGAATTATTGTAGTGGACTTTGTGGTTGAGTAAAGGCGTTTTGTTTTGCAAAATGTGTTGTGTTCTTATTTATTAAGCAGCAGCACAGATAAAACATGATGTTTTTGGCAAGGCGATGATTTCAGAAGTCAGGCAGCTTATTCAGTATTCCGAGGCATTCCTCCTCTTAAATCCCCCCCTTCCCCCTGCTGCCCCCACTTCCTTCCTCTATCCACAACCCCGACTTCTCAGGTGTGCCCAGGAGCTAACCAACCTTTGTTCTGTGGAAGGGCCACATGACCCAAAACGCTAGCCCTGATTTCTCTCCACAGATGCTGCCAGACCTGCTGAGCTTTTCCAGCGATTCCTGTTTTTGTTTCTGATTTACAGCATCCGCGGTTCTTTCAGTTTTTAATCTTTGTTGGGTACAAACTGGTTTCTGTGCTTTCTGCACCCTAATATTACAACAGAAATTCCATTCCGAATTGGCTGAAAAACCCTTCGGGATGTGATGTGGTCTTGATAGGTGCTATATAAATGTAAGTTTTTTTTTTCTCCCTTAAGGACGTTGCCAAGACTGATTGATACCTTATACATAGAGATAGCACAAAGTGCTCCAACACAACTTGATATGCACTGACAGCTGCCTCAATCAATGCATTTAGATGAACACAGCACCATTTCAGTGCTAACTAATACCTGTTGCTACAAGATATAATCTCATTCCTGATGAAGGGCTCCGGCCTGAAACATCGATTCTCCTGCTCCTCGCAAGCTGCCTGACCTGCTGTGCTTTTCCAGCAACACACTCCTAACTCTGATCTGCAGACCTCACTGTCTCCAAGATCTAATCCAGCTGAGTCCTGTCCAGTCATGATCCTGGCACAATGGCATCTCAGACGAAAATAAATGAAGTCCGTACCACATAACTGCACCCGGGATAAGATGCAGAAGCAGCAAAGTACAACCTAACATTTCTTTTGTCTCAATTACTAACATATCTGGACAAAGTATCTGATAACACCATAAGACCATAGGAACAGGAGTAGGCCATTCGGCCCTTCAAGCCTGCTCCCGCATTCAATAGGATTATGTCTGATCCAACATTCCTCACATCCGCTTTTCTCCCTTTTCCCTGTAGTCCTTGATTCCCTGATTGATCTATCCATCTCAGCCTGCAATATACACAAGGACTCTGTCCACACAACCTCTCTCTGGCAAGCAGTTCCAAAGATCCACAACCTCTGAGAGAAGAAATTCCTCACCATTTCAGTCTTAAACTGGTGTGCCTTTATTCTGAGACTATATCCTCTGGTTCTAGACTCTCCCATGAGGAGAAACTTCCCATTCATCCAATAATCAGCATCAATGGCATCTTGATAGTGTTACTCACTAGCTCCTACATTCCCACCTAGTTTGGTGTAAGGGAATATAAATGATATATTAAATAGAGGAAGGAATTGAGCTGAGCTGAGGGTTAATGTTGCCTCAACATTGCTTTAAGATTCCGCGAATGGCGATTGGCATTGGCACACCTATCACGGCATTGACTTCCGGTTCTGAGACACATTGGAGTCCTGTACAGCCAGTAAAAACATTAGGGTTAATGTGAGTCATGTAAAGAGTCTGTGTTGTAGAAGATGGTTAGTACTTTAAAGGGTTAAATCCCATTATGGAATAGGTGGCACACATCATCAAGGATTGTTATTGAAAGGAACTAACCAGCATTTGGTTCCAGTTGATGGCGGTGGAGTAGGGCTCTGAGCCCAGGGCTCAACCCGTTTCATCCACTTTTCTTTTCAGTTCTTTTTCTCTCTCTCTTCTCGCATTTTGTTCTCTTCTATTTTATCTACCTCTTGGTGATGAGTTCAGTCACAGTGACAGCATCGGCAGCAACGAGTAGGCCCAGCAGTTGGACTCCAGTGGGCCCCGCAGCACAGACCCGAGTGGGCCCAGCAGCATGGACTCCAGTGGGCCCCGCAACATGGACTGGAGTGGGCCCAGCAGCACAGACCCGAGTGGGCCCAGCGGTTGGACTCTAGTGGGCCCAGCAGCACAATCTTGAATAGGCCCAGCAGCATGGACTCGAATGGGCCTAGCAGCATAGACTCGAATAGGCCCAACAGCATGGACTGGAGTGAGCTTAACAGCATGGACTCGAGTGGGGCCCAGCAACATGGATTCAAGTAGGCCCCGCAGTATGGATTCAAGTCAGGCCTGCAGTATGGACAGGAGTGGGCCCAGCAGCACAGACTTGAGCAGGCCCAGCAATACGGACTGGAGTGGGCCCAACAGTCTGGACTGGACTGGGCCCAGCAGCGCAGATGGGAGTGGGCCCAGCAGCGCAGACTCAAGACAGCAGTGTCAGAGGTGAGTTTCGGTTCCTGGTGGCTTCTGTAGCCAATGCGGATTGATGGAGGTGGAGTTCTATTCGGGCCAGTGTGGTACCTGCTGGCATTGGTGGCTTCTGGATTGGTGAGGTCCAGTGAGGACTTGTAGTGGCGAGGGTGTCAGAGGTGAGATGGCACCAAGCAGCGGGCTACACTCATTCCAGCAGCACCAACAGTGGTGAAGGGGAGTTGTGCCAAGCCACCAGACCCTTCGCCCATGGTGGAGCATTTAACACGAAGGACTGTAAAATTGAATACTTTATTTCTTCATTTTTCTACCTTTATATTCTATATTTTAGTCTATTTTTCTGTGTTTTAAGATGGCGCCAGAGAGTGGCAACACGGTACAATACCTTTCACTGTAATTTGTAACACATGTGACAATAAATAAATCAAATCTTGCTCTAGTCAGAAATTCCTGGAACTAACTATCACATCCCATTATCTAAAATCCAACTTGATAACTCACAAGGGGCCATCATATACCTTGGATGGTATGTAACTAGCTACTGCTTACTATGTAATAAACGTATTCTGTTTATCACCAAACTTCTCTTCTGCTGAAGACTTTGTGTGATCACCCTCTCACAATTGGTAACAGTAACTTAGATTAATACCAAGTAAGAGGACTGGTGACAGAGAATCGATCCAAGGCATTTAGAGTCATAGAGATGTACAGCATGGAAACAGACCCTTCGGTCCAACCCGTCCATGCCGACCAGATATCCCAACCCAATCTAGTCCCACCTGCCAGCACCCGGCCCATATCCCTCCGAATCCTTCCTATTCATATACCCATCCAGATGCCTCTTAAATGTTGCAATTGTACCAGCCTCAGTTGGTTCCACTGGATTATGCCCACAATAGATGCCAATCAGCCAGAGCTGGTATCTGAAAATATCTCAACGCTGACAGTGGTTTGGAGTTTGTTAAAGATACCATGGTACATCATCAATGTCATCAAATCACATGGTAACAGAGTCTACTGAGAAGTGGTTCTATATGAAGCCATGTCATAGAGTCAGAGTCATAGAGATGTACAGCACAGAAAAAGACCCTTCAATCCAACTCGTCTGTGCCGACCAGATATCGTAAACTAATTTAGTCCCATTTGCCAGCTTTTGGCCCATAGCCCTATAAACCCTTCCTATTCATATACCCATCCAGATGCCCTTTAAATGTTGTCATTGTACCAGTCTCCACCACTTCCACAGCCTCCGATACTCCAGAGAAAATAACCCCAGCCTATTCAGTCTCTCCCTATAGCACAAACCCTTCAGCCTTGGCAACATCCTTGTAAATCGATTCTGTACACTTTCAAGTTTCACAACATCCTCCCTACAGCAGGGAGACCAGAATTGAGTGCAGTATTCCAAAAGTGGCCGAACCAGTGTCCTGTAGAGCCACAACATGACCTATAGTTGAAAGGTTATGTAAAGTTTACCCAGAGCTCTGTCTCTTGCAGTCTCTATCAATCCTAACTAAGGACACAACCCACTCTAAGTTCAACGTTGATGATAACAGGTGATGGGCTTGAGAATATTACACAGTAACATTGCTTTTGAGGTGAAATATGTTTTCGTGCTGTGCCTATAGGTGTCCCCCAGAACCAGGATTGGTTCAAAGTTGCAGCTGGGAAGCCTTGGTATCCCATGGCAACATGTATCCCTCTTGTGTTGCTGGAATCTTATGGCGTGAATTAAGTCCATTCGGCTAACTATCCCTGTATGCTTCAAAGTTTTGATTATGCAGATATTACTTGGTTTTGAAATTTTCCAGCTTCCTTCCCACTCTTCCCAAATGAATATTTTATATTTAAAAAGTGTGGTGTTGGAAAAGCACAGTCAGTCAGGCAGCATCCAAGGAGCAGGAGAATCAATGTTTCGGGCATAAGCTCTTCATCAGGAATGAGGGGGCAGCCCCCTTGGGAGAGATAAATGGGAGGAGAGTGGGGTAGGGGGGAAGGTAGATGAGAGTGTAATAGGTGGATGGAGGTGGGGAGTAAAGGTGATAGGTCAGAGAGGAGGGTAGAGTGGATAGGTGGGAAAGAAGATGGACAGATGGATGGCTCATGAGGGCGGTGCCAAGTTGGAAGGTTGGATCTAGGATGAGGTGGGTGAAACCGACATTGATCCCATGTGGTTGGAGGGTCCCAAGACGGAAGATGAGGCATTCTTCCTCCAGACGTCGGCTGGCTAGGATTTGGCCATGGAGGAGGCCCAGGACTTGCATGTCATGGCAGAGTGGGAGGGGGAGTTGAAGTCGTCGGCCACAGAGCGGTGGAGTTGTTTGGTGTGTGTGTCCCAGAGATGTTCCCTGGATATATCATATCTGAAGGAAAATCTGTGTCAAAATGTAACTGCTACCTTGGACCCTTTGTTAGTGATTGTTCTGAATGGTGTGGATCTGGAGATCCTGCTGAGTCCCATGGGGACATCTCCACTCGAAGTAGCAGAGCCAGACTGGAAGACTGCAGACGTTTAGGTGTAAGGCACTTTCAGTGCTGATGGAGATGATGTGATATCTTACGTACATCTTTAAAGACATCACATTGGACAATGTGCACAAGACTGCCTGTGTCCCTCGTGAGAAATCTCCAGCAGTGAGCTCAGCTCATTGTGTGGGTGCTTAAGAAGATTGCAGAGGCTCAGCTACAACTTTAACAGATGATACCACGAACATCACATTTTATTAAAAGATTTTGAATAACATTTTTTAAACAAAAATCTCATGCTCTCAGTGGTTTGGGTTTATTATGTTAAATCAGTGTCATAAAGTCACATGGTAGCAGAGTCCACTGAGAGGTAGTTCTATATAAAGCCTTGTCCTGTAAATAATTGGAAGATTATGTTCAATAAAAGGTAACGTTTACCCAGAGCTCTGCCTCTCACAGTCTCTGATGATCAAGACTATCAAACAGTAACATTGCTATTGAGGTGAAATATAGTTTGCCCCTGTGCCTATAGGTGGCCCCTGAGAAGCAGAAGCTGTAAAAAAATCACTGTAGAACTTCGTAAAACCATTGCTGCTATCAAGCGCCACTGCCACCATGTTTTATATGAACATCACTGTCACCGTGTGCTCAGAGGGTATGGATCCAATGTACACAATGTCTCCTCTCAGGAGGACTCTCTGATCTCAGGAGTCAATTTAAGGATCCCTTGGTGCACACCTTCAAAGGCAGGTAGATCCTTTCTGAGGTACACCAAGTAAAGTTTCTCAAATACTTCAGGTCCAGTCTCATCAAGACCATCGCAGTTATTTTTTTCTCTATGCTTCCATGAGGTGTAGATACTGCTGAACACTCTCTGCTCATTCCTGAAGAAGGGCCTGTGCCCGAAACGTCGAATCTCCTGTTCCCTGGATGCTGCCTGACCTGCTGTGCTGTTCCAGCAATAAAGTTTCAACAAGACTGTGTGTGTCCCTCATGAGAAATCTCCAGCAGTGAGCTCAGCTCATTGTGTGGGTGCTTGAGAAGACTGCAGAGGCTCAGCTACAACTTTAACAGATGATACCACAAACATCACATTTTATTAAAAGATTTTGAATAACATTTTTTAAACAAAAATCTCATGCTCTCAGTGGTTTGGGTTTATTATGTTAAATCAGTGTCATAAAGTCACATGGTAGCAGAGTCCACTGAGAGGTAGTTCTATATAAAGCCTTGTCCTGTAAATAATTGGAAGATTATGTTCAATAAAAGGTAACGTTTACCCAGAGCTCTGCCTCTCACAGTCTCTGATGATCAAGACTATCAAACAGTAACATTGCTATTGAGGTGAAATATAGTTTGCCCCTGTGCCTATAGGTGGCCCCTGAGAAGCAGAAGCTGTAAAAAAATCACTGTAGAACTTCGTAAAACCATTGCTGCTATCAAGCGCCACTGCCACCATGTTTTATATGAACATCACTGTCACCGTGTGCTCAGAGGGTATGGATCCAATGTACACAATGTCTCCTCTCAGGAGGACTCTCTGATCTCAGGAGTCAATTTAAGGATCCCTTGGTGCACACCTTCAAAGGCAGGTAGATCCTTTCTGAGGTACACCAAGTAAAGTTTCTCAAATACTTCAGGTCCAGTCTCATCAAGACCATCGCAGTTATTTTTTTCTCTATGCTTCCATGAGGTGTAGATACTGCTGGCAAGGCCTGATGAAGGGATTTATGCCTGAAATGTCGAGTCTCCTGCTCCTCGGTTGCTGCCTGACCTGCTGAGCTTTTCCAGCGCCACATTTTTCATCTTTGACTCCTCCAGCATCTGCAGTCCTCACTTCTCCTGGGCCAGCAATTGTTGCCAAGTCCTGACCACCCTGCAACTTGAGAGACTTGTGAAGCCATTTCAGAGTCAACCACATCGCTGTAGGTCTGGAGTCACATGTAGGCCACACCAGATAAGGAGATAGATTTCCTTTCCAAAAGAACATAGTTGAACCAGACAGGAATTTACAATAATGGCTTCATGCTCACTATTACTGTTACTCCCTGTTAATTCCAGATGGTGACTCAATGGTTAACACTGCTGTCTCACAGTGCTAGGGACCCTGGTTCGATTCCAGCCTCTGGCAACTGTTTGTGTGGAGTTTGCACACTCTCCCCGTGTCTGCGTGGGTTTGCTCTGGATTCCTCCCACAGTCCAAAAATGTGCAGGTTAGAATAAATTGGCCATGCTAAATTGCGCATAGTATTCAGGGATGTGTAGGTTTGGTGCATTAGTCAGGGGTAAATGTAAGGGAATGGATCTGGGTGGGGTACTCTTCGGAGGGTCGGTGTGGACTTGTTGGGCCAAATGGCCTGTTTCCACACAGTAAAGATTCTGTGATTTATCGAGTGAATTTAAATTCCAGTGATCCTTGTGGTGGGATTTGAGATCTATGTTGGCAGAGCCTTAGCCTACTCCTCTGTCTTTCTGATCCGGTGATATTACAACTCCTCCAACATCATCCCCCGGTGTTCACCAATGCCAGGTCCTCCCACAGTGCCCAGCATTGGTACTGGTTTTAAATCCCAGTCATGCTCCTGGTGAAATGTTACCAATCACGAGGAACACTCCTTAGGTGGCACAGCCAACACTTCATTGCAAAGTGCTGGTTTATCAGTCAGTTTAGCTCAGTTGGCTGAATTGTTGGTTTGCAGCATACTGCTAATGGTGTGGGTTCAATTCCCATCACTGGTTTGAGGTTACCATGAAGGACTCTCCTTCTCAACCTCTTCCCTCGTCTGGTGGGCCTCAGGTTAAATCACCGCCAGTCGCTTCTCTCTCTCTAATAAGAGAGCAGCCCCTATGACCTGGTAGGACGATAGTGACATAACAGCAAGTTATTTTAGAACCAAGATGCCAATCCATAAACTGAATCGAGAGTGTGGTACTGAAAAAGCACAGCCAGGCGGGCAGCACCCGAGGAGCAGGAGAGTCAATGTTTCGGGCACAAGCCCTTTTTCAGGATTTCATCAGGCAGTGCTTTTCCAGCACCAAACTCTCGACTCTGACCCCAGCATCTGCAGTCCTCACTTTAAACTGATCCCGTCTCAGACCCCTGTCAGAGAGTGCCACTGTTTCCCCAGTGCCTGGTGTAGCCTACAGCTTGATCATGCCAACAGTTGTGCCAAGCCAGGGTAGTTGCGACAGTCGATGACCTCTTCTCCTGCAGTCTCCTTCAACACACTATTGCCCTGAAGCGTTGAGTTTCCCACCTTCACAATTGTTGTCCTCCTTGCATCCCAACATAGTGTCTCCAGTTCCCACAATTCACCTCCCCATTTCTCCACCACACCAGTGGCCCCCTAGTAATCCCCCTTGACATTTACTGAGCGGACCCCCAGGACTGATTATGGCCCACACTGCTCTGGATGGACAACGCTGACTTAGAACTGAACAGACCCTCGACTGCTCTCGGAACAGTTTGCTGAACAGCTTACCAACATTTCCCGGAAAGTCTGCCTGTGGCCCCACTCCCTGGGCTGAGGGAGCACAGAACCGCAGACCCTCTCCGCTCCAGGAGACTGACTGGCCATTTCCAACCCCTGGACTGATATTGGTAAATGGTCCCTTGACTTAGATAGAATTGAGACTCCCTGACTGACAGCTAACTCCCCGAGGAGAAAGTGAAGACAAAAGATGCTGGAGATTCAGAGTTGAAAAGGGTGGTGCTGGAAAAGCACAGCCGGTCAGACAGCATCTGAGGAGCAGGAGAGTTGATGATTTTGGCATAAGCTCTTCATCAGGCTGTCTCCTTTGACCTGACTGAGGACTAATCCCAGTATAGATGATCATTCAGTTTAAGGACATGCAGTGTCTGGTGGCTGTATAACTGGTGGAATGTACGGTAAAAACGAGGACTGCAGATGCTGGAAACCAGAGTCTAGATTAGAGTAGTGCTGGAAAAGCAGAGCAGGTCAGACAGCATCCGAGGAGCAGGAAAATCGATGTTTTGAGCAAAAGCCCTTCATCATTCCTGATGCTGCCTGACCTGCTGTGCTTTTCCAACACCACTCTAATCTAGACACTGGTGGAATGTTCGGCAGAGGTGAGATCAATTCATAGCATTCATACAATCATAGAATCCCTACAGTGTGGAAACAGGCCATATTGCCCTAACAAATCCACACCGACCCTCCGAAGAGTAACCCACCCAGATCCATTCCCCTACTCTATTACTCTACATTTATCCCTGACTAATTCCTGAACACTATGGGCAACTTAGCATGGCCACTCCACCGAGCCCGCACATCTTTGGACTGTGGGAGGAAACCGGAGCAACCAGAGGAAACCTATGCAGACAAGGGGAGAATGTGCAAACTCCGCACAGACATTCGCCCGAGGGTGGAATCGAACCCGGGTCCCTGGAGCCATGAGGCAGCAGTGTTAGCCACTGAGCCTGTACTATGTTGGCATACAGCTAGATGGCCACCCTTGTGACTGGTGACGGCTGACCACCATGTTAAGCTGCCTGAAACAGCAAAGCAATCCTGTACTGTGAACCTTCATTCTCTGGCTGAGGTTGGGGAGGTGTGGGCAAAGTGAGAGAAAACTAAGCAGTCTGTGGGCATCAAAGCAGACACTAACTGAGTGATTTGCAAGAGAGCTAGTGAGAAACCCAGAGATGTAGCTCAGTCCAATCCACGAGATGAGCTCCTGTCCCTGTTTGCAAGGTGTCCTAGCAACTGCATTGCAATGAGAGGTGACAGTGCATTCCAAAGCATTGAAATGCTGAATTAAATTGGGAGTGGGTGGGAAACGTGTCAGGAAGGTGTGACCAAGCTGGTCCTTGCACAATCTGATGAGGGGTGGTACAGGCAGTCATAGAGTCATACAGCACAGAAAGAGCCCCTTTGGTCCAACCAGTCCATGCCAACCATAATCCCAAACTAAACCAGTCTATGCCACCCATGTTCCAAAACTAATCTAGTCCCACCTACGTGCATTTGGACCATATCCTGATGAAGGCCTAAAATGTTGATTCTCCTGCTCCGCGGATGCTGCCTGACCTGCTGTGTTTTTCCAGCACGACACTCTCACCTGCGATCTCCAGCCGCTGCAGTACTCACTTTTGCCATATCCCTCTAAACCTTTCCTATTCATGTACTGTCCAAATGTCTCTTAAATGTTGTAATTATATTTGCAACTACTACTCCTCTGGCAGTTCATTCCACATTTGAACCAATGTGTCCTGCTCTTTATTGGCTCTACCATCATGTTAACTTTCTGATATTTGTGTTTTAAGATAACCCTAGACCACTGGACAATACCATTTTATGATTTCAAACCCAAACTTTTTTTCTCTTCTTCCTACAAGCATGAATTGCATTTCACCCCATTATATTGCAATACTTTATGTATACTTCCCATGATACAGACAGCACAGTCAATGATATGGTGCAGTGTAGCAGACTCTGTTACACTCAGTACCTTTAGATTACATTACAGTGTGGAAACAGGCCCTTCGGCCCAACAAGTCCACACCGACCCGCCGAAGCGCAACTCACCCATACCCCTACATTTACCCCTTACCTAACACTACGGGCAATTTAGCATGGCCAATTCACCTGACCTGCACATCTTTGGATTGTGGGAGGAAACCAGAGCGCCCGGAGGAAACCCACGCAGACACAGGGAGAACGTGCAAATTCCACACGGTCAGTCGCCTGAGGCGGGAATTGAACCTGGGTCTCAGGCGCTGTGAGGCAGCAGTGCTAACCACTGAGCCACCGTGCCGCCCACCATACCTTTGTGTTGCAATGTAATTATATCCAATCAGAAACCTGCCCTCCCTCAGGAACAAAACCTCCCTGGGTCTGGAAGTGTGGACTGGGCAGGAATGGGGATTTTAATATATCGCTGAGTTGGTTTGGAAATCTCTGCTGCAAATGGACATTTCTCCACATTATATTCCATTTGCCCAATTGCTTGCCCACTCAGTGAACCTGCCCATATCTGTTAACATCCCCATGGCTTTCCCTCCTACCTAAAGTGGGTTGTCAGTTACTCTGAAGACATTACAAAGAAACATAGAAGATTGGAGCAGGAGTAGGCCATTCGACCCATCAAGTATGCTCCGCCATTCAATATGATCATGGCTGATCATCGAGCTCAGTTCCCTAACTCCACCATCCTCTGACACCCCTTGGTCCCTTTATCTACACGAGCAAAATCTAGATTGTATCTGAGAGAGAGAGAGAGAGAGAGACAGATTGTGCATGAAGGGGAGAGAGAGATTTATGCATGAAAGAGAGTATTGGCATTTGATTGACAACACATCCATCCCCTCCACCACTGACTCTCAGTAGCAACACATGTGCACTATTTACAAGATGCACTGCAGAAATTCACCAAAGCTCTTCAGCCAGCACTTTCCAAACCCAAGATCACTTCCATCCAGAAGGTCAAGGGCAGTAGATATGTGGGAACACCACCCCTTGAAAGTTCTCCACCCAGTTAGTCACCATCCTGATTTGGAAATATATTGCCATCCCTTCACTGTCCCTGGGTCAAAATGCCTCCCACCAGCATTATGTACTGACACCCCCAAGGATTAGAGCGTATCAAGAAGACAGCTCACCATCAACTTCAGGGTAATTTGGGATGGGCTATAAATGCTAGCCGTGCCTACATCCCATGAACCCTCCCTCAGGAACAAAACATCCCTGGGTCTGGAAGTGTGAACTGGGCAGGGAATGGGGATTTTAATATATCGCTGAGTTGGTTTGGAAATCTCTGCTGCAAATGCACATTTCTCCACATTATATTCCATTTGCCCAATTGCTTGCCCACTCAGTGAACTGCCCATATCTGTTAACATCCCTATGGCTTTCCCTCCTATCTAAAGTGGGTTGTCAGTTACTCTGAAGACATTACAAAGAAACATAGAAGATTGGAGCAGGAGTAGGCCATTCGACCCATCAAGTATGCTCCGCCATTCAATATGATCATGGCTGATCATCGAGCTCGGTTCCCTAACTCCACCATCCTCTGACATCCCTTAGTCCCTTTATCTACAAGAGCAAAATCAAATTGTATCTGAGAGAGAGAGAGAGAGAGAGAGAGAGACAGATTGTGCATGAAGGGGAGAGAGAGATTTATGCATGAAAGAAAGTATTGGCATTTGATTGACAACACATCCATCCCCTCCACCACTGACTCTCAATAGCAACACATGCACTATTTACAAGATGCACTGCAGAAATTCACCAAAGCTCTTCAGCCAGCACTTTCCAAACCCAAGATCACTTCCATCCAGAAGGTCAAGGGCAGTAGATATGTGGGAACACCACCCCTTGAAAGTTCTCCACCCAGTTAGTCACCATCCTGATTTGGAAATATATTGCCATCCCTTCACTGTCCCTGGGTCAAAATGCCTCCCACCAGTATTATGTACTGACACCCCCAAGGATTAGAGCGTATCAAGAAGACAGCTCACCATCATCTTCAGGGTAATTCGGGATGGGCTATAAATGCTAGCCGTGCCTACATCCCATGAATGAATTTTAAAAATGCTCAATTCCCTTCAGACAGCCAACTTCACAAAAAGTTGGGGTTTTCTCTGAGCTCCAATATTTCTCAATTCCACCAAACCAGGCTCTTCCAACCTCCCACTCTCCTTTGAATTGAGCCATCGATGGTTCTTAGCTCTTCATCCATGCCCTAACCATTCCTGCCAACTCCCAGGGCTTTTCCTTATTGTCAGGTCCTGTTCCAGCAGTCCCCTCACAGTTTAGGTCCTCGTCCCCTACCTCTCTCCACCTGGCTGCAGCCGATGGGATCTGTTTGTGCCCTCCCTGGTTCTGTGGTCTCCTTCCCCCCTCCATCGCTACCGCATGGGAAGGGGTCTCCAGTATGCAATTGTCTTGGGGTGAATGCAGAACATTCAGCTCAGTACACCAAACCTGTGAAGCCAGAAATCTCACTGAATGTGAGAAACTGCAATCCTTGGCCTGCGCCCATTGAGAATGGTACAAGAGCATTTCTTCACATTGTTTGTGGGCCCTTTTACCTGGGCGTTGGTTGGCTCAGTTGGGTAAATGGCTGGCTTACAATGAAAGGTGATGCCAACAATATGGGTTCAATTCCAACACTGGTTGAAAGTTGCCATTAAGGACTTTCCTTCTCAACCTCTCCCTTTGCCTGAGGTGGAGTGACCTTGAGGTTAAACCATCATCAGTGATCGCTCTGCATTGGGAGAGTGGTCCTGTGGCACAATGCCAACTTACCTTATGGCCAACAGTGACTTGCATGGTATTGGTAAAGAAGGGAACAGTGATGGTGACATGACAGCAAACCTTAGATTGTCTCTTACCAAAGAAGGTCATTGCTTGGCATGTGAGTTGCATGAATGCTATTTGCTAGTTGTCAGCCCAAGCCTGGATATTGTCCAGATCTTATTGCATTTGAAATTGACCGCTTCAGTATCTGCGGAGTAGCTCATGGAGCTGAACATTGTGCAATCATCAGCGAACATCCCCACTTCTGGCCTTATGATGGATGGAAGGTCATTGAGGAAGCAGCTGAAGATGGTTGGGCCTAGTACACATGGTCATTGCCAAATCTGGAAGCATACAGGGTAAGGTAAGCAAACAAAAGGGAAATTCATTCCAGATACAGAAAAAGTTAAGGCTGTAGAAAGCCTGGAGAGGACAGAAAGTGTGGAAGTGAAATAATAAAGGCATTAGGAATGCAAACAGAGGATATGTAAAAATGCTGGCAGGTAAAATCAAGGAAAAGCCAAACATGTTTTCATCATCATTTTATGAGCAAGAGCATACTAAAGAAAGCGTTGGGCCTATCAGAGATATACAGGTAACTTATGTGGGAGAAAAGGTAGGTCTAGAAAAACGAGGACTGCAGATGCTGGAAACCAGAGTCTAGATTAGAGTGGTGCTGGAAAAGCACAGCAGGTCAGGCAGCATCCGAGGAGCAGGAAAATCGACAATCTATTCCTGATGAAAGGCTTTTACCCGAAATGTCGATTTTCCTGCTCCTCGGATGCTGCCTGACCTGTTGTGCTTTTCCAGCACCACACTAATCTAGACTCTACCAGGGGCATACAGGTAACTTATGCCAGGGAAAGGGTAGGGTGTATCAGAGATAATCAGGTAATTTATCCATAAATACAGAATATGGACACTTCGTCTTGACAAATGAGAGGTATGCTGTTGAATTAAAGAGGAAAGAGTGAAAAATAGCTGCAATAAGCATAATATCAGCAGGGGTTTTGCCTGTAACATCGATTTTCCTGCTCCTCGGATGCTGCCTGACCTGCTGTGCTTTTCCAGCACCACTCTAATCTAGACTCTGGAAAATAGACCCAAGTTACGAAACTCTCGAGACTGCAAAATTCCTTTTGGGCTGCACAGGTAAACGCAGTTCCCCGATATTTTAAACTAAAAACTGAAAGAATTGCAAATGCTGTAAATCAGAGACATCAACAGAAATTGCTGGAAAAGCTCAGCAGGTCAGGCAGCATCTGTGGTGAGAAATTGTGCAAAGCGATTATGCAAAAGGCCCAGGTGATTGTGCAAATTTAGGGAAAGGCTAAAGTAATGGTGGGGAAGTGATTGCGCCAATTAATAGGTGGCACGGTGGCTCAGTGGTTAGCACCGGATGCTGCCTGACCTGCTGTGCTTTTCCAGCACCACTCTAATCTAGACTCTACCAGGGGCATACAGGTAACTTATGCCAGGGAAAGGGTAGGGTCTATCAGAGATAATCAGGTAATTTATCCATAAATACAGAATATGGACACTTCGTCTTGACAAATGAGAGGTATGCTGTTGAATTAAAAGGGAAAGAGTGAAAAATAGCTGCAATAAGCATAATATCAGCAGGGGTTTTGCCTGAAACATCAATTTTCCTGCTCCTCGGATGCTGCCTGACCTGCTGTGCTTTTCCAGCATCACTCTAATCTCGACCCTGGAAAATAGACCCAAGTTACGAAACTCTCGAGACTGCAAAATTCCTTTTGGGCTGCACAGGTAAACGCAGTTCCCCGATATTTTAAACTAAAAACTGAAAGAATTGCAAATGCTGTAAATCAGAGACATCAACAGAAATTGATGGAAAAGCTCAGCAGGTCTGGCAGCATCTGTGGTGAGAAATTGTGCAAAGCGATTATGCAAAAGGCCCAGGTGATTGTGCAAATTTAGGGAAAGGCTAAAGTAATGGTGGGGAAGTGATTGCGCCAATTAATAGGTGGCACGGTGGCTCAGTGGTTAGCACTGCTGCCTCACAGCGCCAGAGACCTGGGTTCAATTCCCGCCTCAGGCAACTGTCTGTGTTGGAGTTTGTACATTCTGCCCGTGGGTTTCCTCCCACAGTCACAAAGATGTGCAGGATAGTTGATTTGGCCATGCTAAATTGCCTGTACTGTTAGGTGTAGGGGAATGGGTCTGGGTGGGTTGCTCTTCAGAGAGTCGGTGTGGACTTGTTGGGCCGAAGGGCCTGTTTCCACACTGTAAGTAATCTAAAAAATGGAAGGCTAAAGCTGCAAAGAATATGTAAAGCATCAGAGTTTGCAAAGCCCTGCAAGACAGCTGCCAGAAACATTCACACTGATCCTGTTTTTAAATGAATGTTCCAAGGATTATTACAAGCACTCAATCTGTCAGTCCCAATCAGCTGCACCACTAAACACACTAAACCACTCAGTTGTGTTCTGCACTCAGTTTCACCACTTCCTCCAGCTACATGGGCTACTTACTTCGTCTCCGTGTCTTCCAATTGCCCCTGGCAACGATCTAGCAGCTTTTGTGGTGCAGTGATAATGTCCCTACCTCTGGCCTAGGTAGGCCAGGGTTCAAAACTCACTTACCCCAGACGTGTGCAACAATATCCCTGAACAGATTGATTATAAAACATGTCAGGCACAAATTCAAAAATGAAAGGACTGACAGACAGACGGTGAAGCACTGCCTTCTTTTGTTTCCTAGAGAATCCGGAGTGAAATCCGAACCATTTCACATTGACCCGAAATATATCGGTTTGGGAAAAATTGCCATCTTCAGGAAAAATCCTAATTTTAAAGCTAATCTGGAATGTCTACTTGAGTTTCAAGGGGGCCATTTCAACTGAAGTGTATCCTTCCAGCAGTTTCTTACACTCAGGTTTATTATGCTGGTAACTAATGGTTAAGGAGCATTATGCTGGTCAGTATCTTTGGTAAGATACATGATGATAGTCAGTGCTTTCTGTAAAGCTACATCGTGCTAGTCAGTGACTTTAGTTAAGGAACCTTGTGACAGTCAATATCTTTAGTTAAGAAACATTGTGCTCATCGGTGTTTTCAGTTAAGAACATTGGTCTAGTCAATGCCTTAGTTAAGGAGCACTGTGTTAGTTAACCTTTAGTTAAGGAACGGTGTGCTAGTTCATGCTCTAGTTAAGGAGCAGTATGTTAGTCAGTGCCTTTAGTGAAGGAGCATTATGTTAGTCAGTGCTTTCAGTTAAGGAACATTGTGCTAGTCAATGGTATAGTTAAGGAATGTTGTGCTAGTCAATGCCTTTAGTTAATAACATTGTGCTAGTTAATGCCTTAGTTCAGGAACATTATGCTGTTGTCTCAAATGAGTCAAAATGTGGAAGTTACTTTAACCCATTGGTTAATCTGACCAGGGAATGCTTGCTTAGAGCTGGGCCAGGAAACGAAAACTGAAAGAGTTTTACTTGACCCAATACTGATACCCTTCCTCCAGGTCACAGTCATCTAACAGCAACATGGGATTACCCGGACAGGATCTGGATTATCCGGGAAGGATCTGGATTACCCGGGCAGGATCTGGATTATCTGGGAAGGATCTGGATTACCTGACCAGGATCTGGACCACCCGGCAGGATCTGGATTACCTGACCGGGATCTGGATTACCCGGGCAGGATCTAGATTACCTGACTGGGATCTGGATTCCCTGGGCAGGATCTAGATTACCTGACCAGGATCTGGATTACCTGGACAGGATCTGGATTACCTGACCAGGATCTGGATTCCCCGGGCAGGATCTAGATTACCTGACCAGGATCTGGATTCCCCAGGCAGGATCTAGATTACCTGACCAGGATCTGGATTACCCGGACAGGATCTGGATTACCTGACCAGGATCTGGATTACCCGGACAGGATCTGGATTACCTGACCAGGATCTGGATTCCCCGGACAGGGTCTGGATTCCCCGGACAGGATCTGGATTCCCCGGGCAGGATCTGGATTACCCGGGCAGGATCTGGATTCCCCGGGCAGGATCTGGATTCCCCGGACAGGATCTGGATTACCTGACCAGGATCTGGATTCCCCGGACAGGATCTGGATTACCCGGGCAGGATCTGGATTACCTGGGCAGGATCTGGATTTCTCGGACAGGATCTGGATTCCCCGGGCAGGATCTGGATTCCCCGGGCGGGATCTGGATTGATTCAGGTGCAGGGTGTGGCGGAGAGTGAGGAGCTGTGTGTGACGGAGCTGAAGGTGGAGAGTAGGAAAGCACTGAACAGCGTTACCTTGACTAAGCTCTGGCAAGGTACAGCCGGCAAGAAGCTGCTCAGTGACCTCCCCACACACCCACCTCGTCGCCTCTCTCCCTCCAAAGCACCCACCTGAGCACCGACATCCGGGGCTGGAGGGTGGTCTCAGTGAAACTGAGCTAAGATGGGCCCCTCCCACACTTCAGCCCCCAGAGTACAGAGCATCCACAGCCAGAATACATCACCCGCCACTCCCCTCTCCCCCATCACGAGGTGCTGGCTGTCTTTTAGACAGTCAGAAAGGGTCCCACTGTATTCATTGCAAACCAGTGAGCAGCCAAGGATGGCACACATGGGTGATGCCAGCTGTATCTCCTGCTCACGAGGCATGGATTATAAATACAAGGGGCATGGATAGGGTGAATTGCCAAATGTCTTTTCCCTGGGGTGGGGGGAGTCCAGAACTAGAGAGCATAGGTTTAGGGTGAGAGGGGAAAAATATAAAGGAGACCTAAGGGGCAACTTTTTCACACAGAGAGTGGTGTGTATGGAATGAGCTGCCAGAGGAAGTGGTGGAGGCTGGTACCATTACAACATTTAAAAGGCATCTGGATGGGGACGTGAACAGGAAGGGTTAGAGGGATATGGGCCGGGTACTGGTAAATGGGACTAGATTGGGTTGGGTTATCTGGTCGGCACGGACGGGTTGGGCTGAAGGGTCTGTTTCCATGCTGTACATCTCTATGACTCTATAAAGAAGTATTGTTGTGTCCAGTTTTGATCTCTTTACTTTGAAGAAGGGTATAATGGAGACAGTTCAGGGGAGGTTCACCAGGTTGGTTCCAGGGAAGAAAGGGCTGTCATACAAAGAGCAGTTGAATAATTGTACTCACTGGAGTTCCGAAGAATGAAGGGGATCAGATGGAGGTATATATCAAATGCTAAGGGCGGACTCTTTAATATTTTAGGATCTCTGTGAAGATCCAAGCCATGGGGAAGTCATGGTGTCAGAAAAGGTTACACATATAAAATGATAAGGTGGACATTGAACACATGTTCATACCTGTCGGACAGTCTCAAACAACAGGGCATAGGTATAGAGTGAGAGGAGGTAGATTCAAAACTGAGATGAGGAGAAACGAGGGTTATGAATGTGGGATATAGATGAATTAATGTTATTTCTGCAACTATAAATTTTGATACAGAACAAGAATGAGGAAATATATATATTCAGCTAAAAAAATGATATGTTAGCATGAGACATGATTATAGCATTTGTCATTGTCTTACCTGGCATTAGACATGGCACCCACTTGCAAGTGTACAAGTAAACGACACTGTTTCAGATTTTTGGTCTCGGACTGAAATTATTGAAGTGAGTGAGCTTTTGTTTCTCACATGAATCTGTGGAACTCACTGCCCCAGAGTGCAGTAGAGGCAGAATCAATCAGTAGATTCAAGAAGGAAATTGATGTGTTTCTGACCAGGCCCACTGTCAAGGAAAAGCCGCCAGCATTCTCAAAGATCCATCCTGCCCTGGCAATGTTTTTCCACAACCTCTACCATTGGGGAGAAGGTACAGAAGCCTGAACACACACACACACACACGCACACACATACGCACACAAACATGCCGGTTTCATAACAGTTTCTACCCTACTGTTGTTAGGATACTGAACGGGCTCACAAACAGCACTGTGGCTCAGTAGTTAGCATTGCTGCCTCACAACGCCAGGGACCTGGTTTCAATTCCAGCCTCGGGCAACTAGCTGTGTGGAGTTTGCACATTTTCCCTGCGTCTGCGTGGGTTTCCTCCCAAAGTCCAAAGATGTGCAGGTTAGGTGAATTGGCTGTGCTAAATTGCCCCTAGTGTTAGGTGTAGGGGTAAAATGTAGGGGAATGGGTTTGGGTGGGTTGCTCTTTGGAGGGTTGGTGTGGACTTGTTGGGCCGAAGGGCCTGTTTCCACACTGTAGAGCATCTAATTTGCCTGTACCTGTGTGTTTTGTTTTTGCTGCTGTTTACCTATTATTTACTTATCTCTACCACTTAACTCTGTGATCTGCCTGTATTGCTCGCAAGGCAAAGCTTTTCACTGTGCCTCGGTACACGGGACGATAAATTCAATTCAATTCAAATTCAATTCAAAAGCGAGGTAGAGTGGAGCAGGCAGGAGAGCGGAGTTGAGACCAGGCTGAGGTCAGCCCATTAGGTAAAAACAATGACTGCAGATGCTGGAAACCAGATTCTGGATTAGTGGTGCTGGAAGAGCACAGCAATTCAGGCAGCATCCGAGGACAGGCAAAATCGACGTTTCGGGCAAAAGCCCTTCCTGATGAAGGGCTTTTGCCCGAAACGTCGATTTTGCCTGTCCTCGGATACTGCCTGAATTGCTGTGCTCTTCCAGCACCACTAATCCAGAATGAGGTCAGCCCATTGAATGGCGGAGTGGGCTGGGAGGGCTGAACAGCCTCCTCCTGTTCCTACTTCCCGTGATTGTGGGACAGTACCAATACCACAGAGGCCCAGCATCGACAGAGTGCCAGCGTCGAGCATTTAACTCCGTGAAATGCCCCCACTGAGGGAGCCGCTGGGTCACACCGTCTCTAACTAACCCATTAATGATTCCAGATGAGTAAATCTTTCCGATTATTAAGGAGCTCTGAAGTCTGTGCGGGCCGCACAAGGCAAAACAAAAGAGCAGCCCTCGTTAATGGTCAACGTGAGTATATTTTACGCTGTTCATTATCACCAGTGAATCCAGGGAAACAGGAAAGATGAAGCATTCATTGCAAAGTGTTTAGGCAGCATTCTGCAAGCATATCAAATGCTGAGCTCAGTGCCTTTGGTGGCTGCATTCTCAAACACTGCTTTAACTCTCAGTGGGTCATTCATTTATTTCCCCTCTCCCTCCAGTTAATAACTCGGTGAATAATATTATTCTAATTATATCAGCCCAATCAGCACTATTGCATGTCCAAGGCTCATTTCCATTAGTTTAAGCTTTGTCTTTCCATACTGTCAGTCTAATTCAATGAGACAGCAAACATTTTCACTGACCCAGGACACTGAGGTGAGGCAGCTTTACCCTTCCAATCTATTAACCCGACACTGTAATCGTCTCTGTCACTCGCTGCATGATAAATAGCATAGTTCCACCGCAAACGACTTAATGTGTGAGGAGTATATTTTGCCCATATATCAATATGTGTTTAGTTTGTAGGGTGTGTCAATGCTTTGGGTAATCAGTCCTCATTCCCAAATGACAAAGAGGCGTTGGAAATGCTTTAGCTAAAATCTAGACTGGAAACATTAGCTCTCTCTTTCTCTCCACGGATGCTGCCTGACCCGTTGTGAGGACCAGCATTTTTTTTTTGTTTTCGGTAAAGATTCCAGCAGTAATTTGCACTGACATTCTTATTCTGGCTCTGTTATCCCATGATTGTGGAATTTGCGGCATGTTTTTGCAATGACGTGTGGGGTGACACGGGTCAGGAAGTTTATAGTTGAATATCTAGTCCTCACAGCCACATGGATATATTAGCTAGTCATGATATCACTGTTGCTTGTGGGATCTTGCTGTGTTGAAAATGCAGTGACTACGTTTCAAACCTGTGAATTGGTTGAGAAGCCATGAGCTGATTGGGCAGCACAGTGGTTAGCACTGCTGCCTCACAGCGCCAGAGACCCGGGTTCAATTCCCGCTTCAGGCGACTATCTGTGTGGAGTTTGCACGTTCTCCCCGTGTCTGCGTGGGTTTCCTCCGGGTGCTCCGGTTTCCTCCCACAGTCCAAAAAAATGTGCAGGTTAGGTGAATTGGCCGTGCTAAATTGCCCGTAGTGTTAGGTGAAGGGGTAAATGTAGGGGAATGGGTCTGGGTGGGTTGCGTTGGTGTGGACTTGTTGGGCCGAAGGGCCTGTTTCCACACTGTAAGTAATCTAATCTAATGATGAAAGGTGATATCAAGTTACAACTCATATTCCTCCTGGAGTAGAGACTCCAAGTTAAGGTCCTTAAACTTTCCCTGGGGCCTGTGAGTGAATGTTCCTGGCAATGGCCCCAACTCCGAACACTGGGAAAAGCTCCCACCCCCAGCACTGGGAATGGTTCACCCAACACTGGGAATAACCACCAAACCCAACACTGGGAATGGTCCCTAAGCCCCCACACCCAGCAGGAATGGTTGTGAACCCCAAACCCACTGCTGGGATTGTGATTCTCTCATCTCTGGGTATAACCCCTCCCTCCCAACCATGGGGAGTTGTACCCTAATTGTCCCCCTCCCCCCACCACCATTCAGCTTGGGCCCCAACCCCACACTGTGGGCAATGCTTGTTTGCTCACTGTTGGGAATGGCCTACCTGCAACACCAGTCCCTCCCCCCAGCACCCGCCCAATCCCCCACCCCAAGTATCCCACTGAGTGTGCATCTCTGCCTTCAACATACTCCCGTCCCCAAACCACCCACAGTGTGTGTAGAACCAGTCACAACGTTGTGGGTTCAGAGGAAAATAACGTCAACTGTGTAGGAGGTGGGGGGGGTTATCATCTTACATCCCCCTCCCCCACTCCTGCACATGAAGCCCCTGAGGACCCCAGGGAAATCAGATGGGCTTGCTTCTTCACCTGCCTCATTTTTGCTCCCAGCACCATCCAGGGGGATATAAGCATCACATTTCATCTTAAAACTGCTTCATTCAAACTCTGTGTAACAGATTAGGTGAATCCCAACACTGCTCACTTTGTGAAAGCAGATTATGTGACCGGTGCAGAAACACACCGACACCCTCCCAGCTACAGATTAGCTCCAGCTCTTGTAAAAAGCTCTTGCGCCAGTCGGGCTGACGTTTATTAAAACAACTTGAGGAAACTCATCAGCTGACTTTCATTTTTGCAAATTCAGTTTTGTGAGGCAGAAGAATATTCCTTTAAGCTGCATCATTTGCTCTGATTTTGCCAGACCCAATAACATTAAATCCTTTGGAAACACTGGATGATTTACTTTATGCGACTGGACTCAATTATCTCATGTACAAATCGACCAGAGCTGAAAAAAAATCTAATTAATATGCCACAAAAGTCAGAATAAACCTTTCAAAAGCCCAAAGGCCAATCCTGCTCTAGAGGATGTCCTCTCACTCTCTCCTGTTATGTCTCTCATGCTCTTTATCCCTCTATATCTCTCACTCTCTCTTTCTCTCTCAATCTCTCTAGTCTCTCACTGTGTGTCTTTGTCTCTCTCTCCTTTCTCTCTTCCTACTTCTACCTTACACTTACTGTATCTCCCTTTCTAACTGTTTATCTCTCGCCTCTCTCTCTGCTTCTGTCTCACTGTCTCTCTCACCTCTCTCTTTTTCTGTCTCTCTCTCTCTCTGTCTAGGTCTCTCTCTTACAGTCTCTATCTCACTCTCTTTCCATCATCTCTCACTCTGTCCCTTTGTATCTCCCCCTCCCATCTTCATTTTTCTCTCTGTCTCTGCATCTCTGTCTCTGTCTCTCTCTCTCTCCCACTCACAATGTCACTTTTTTCTCTCTCTTCCTCTGTGTCTCTGTGTCTTTCTCTCTATCTCTGTGCCTCTGTCTCTGTCTCTATCCGGTTTCCTCCCATAATCCAATGATGTGCAGGTCAGGGTGAATTGGCTATGCTAAATTGCCCATAGTGTTAGGTGCATAAGTCAGGGGGAAATGTAGGGGAATGGGTCTGGGTGGGTTACTCTTCGGAGGGTCGGTGTGGACTTGTTGGGCCGAAGGGCCTGTTTCCATACTGTAGGGAATCTAATCTAATCTAATCTCTCTCTCCCTCTTTCTCTATCTCTGTGTCTCACTCACTGTTTCTCTTTCTGTGTGTCTCTATCTGCATCTCCTTCTGATAAATGCTGGGAGAGTTGGTAGGAAGGACACATTGGCGTTGTTGTTATGATTGGCAGAGCGATGAAGAATAGTGACTCTGACATTGGTGGGTTTGGCAGGGCAGTGGTGGGGTGACATTTTGAACAGGAGCAACAGATAAAGAACAAAGATGGACTTACTTTCGTTCAGTTATTCAAAATGGCGCCAGATCATGGCGACAGTTGAAGCTTTTCACTGTATTTTCTCTTAAGTACAAGTTAGAATATTCATTTGATTCAATTAAACTCAAAATAATTCAAGGGAAGGGTGGGAGGTGCATTTTGTGGTTTTCTGTATGAAGATATATCACAAAGACTGTCATCTCCTTAAGGCAGCTATCTTGAAGTTTATTAACAACATTGTCAATTAAACAGCATCGCAGATTCAAATGCTAGGCTAATCTTTCATGCCAGGCAGGTTTTTCTGTACATAGGAGTTGTAGAATCTCTGCAGTTTGGAAACAGGCCATTCAGCCCAACAAGTCCACACCGACCCTCAAAGAGTAACCCACCCCATTTCCCTTACACTTATCTCTGACTAATGCACCTAACCTACACATCCCTGAACACTATGGGCTATTTAACATGGCCAATCCACCTTAACATCTTTGGACTGTGGGAGGAAACCGGAGCACCCGGAGGAAACCCACGCAGACACGGGGAGAATGTGCAAACTCCACACAGACGGTCGTCCGAGGCTGGAATCGAACCCAGGCCCCAGGCGCTGTGAAGCTGCAGTGCTAACCACTGAGCCACCATGCCTGAGGAGCTCACAGAATCCCTATTGTAGCAGATTCCTGAGGAATTATCTGGGAAATTGAAGATTCCACTGAGTAATTCCCCTGCTCCTGAAATCCCCTCAAAGTCTCCATTTCAATCTGTAGTTCCACTACAGTTAAGTAAATCTTTACTCAGGGAACGTTCAGTGAATCTAACTCCTGACTAACTGTTCAATTAACCCCAATTTAACTTACTACACTTCCTTATACCCTCCAGGTCATTCCCAACCCTCTCCCCTGAGGACCTGACGTGACCCTCCTCCAACACCTGCTCCCTCCCACTCTGTCTGACCTAACCAGCGTGCCTTGCTGCTGGACCCAACACCTCCCTTCAATAAGGGCCTGACACTGTTCATCACAGAGTCATAGAGTCATACAGCATGGAAACAGACCCTTTAGCCCAACCCGCCCACACCAAACAGGTTTCCCAAACTAAACTAGTCCCACTTGCCTGCATTTAGCTGATATCCTTCTAAACCTTTCTGTTCATATACCGATCCAAATGCCTCTTAAATGTTGCAATTGTACCATCCTCCATCATTTCCTCTGGCAGCTCATTCCATCCACTCACCACCCTCTGTGTGAAAAAGTTACCCCTCAGGTCCCTTTTAAATCTTGCCCCTCTCACCTTAAACCTATGCCCTCTAGTTTTGAACTACCCTACCTGGAGGAGAAGACTTTGACTATTTACCCTATCCCTACCCCTCATGATTTTATAAACTATTATAAGGTCATCCCTCCGAAGCTCCAGGGAAAAAAACCCTAGCCTATCCAGCCTCTCCTTATAGTGTAAACCCTCCAGGCCCAGAAATACCCTGATGAAGGGCTTATGCCTGAAACGTCGATTCTCCTGCTCCTTGGATGTTGCCTGACCTGCTGCGCTTTTCCAGCAACACATTTTTCAGCTCTTACCTCCAGCATCTGCAGTCCTCACTTTCTCCTTCCAGAAATATCCTTGCAAATATTTTTAGACCGTCTCCAATTTAATAACCCCCCTTCCTATAGCAGGGGGCAGCTCATTCCATCCACTCACCACCCTCTGTGTGAAAAAGTTACCCCTCGGGTCCCTTTTAAATCTTGCCCCTCTCACCTTAAACCTATGCCCTCTAGTTTTGAACTCCCCTACCTGGAGGAGAAGACTTTGACTATTTACCCTATCCCTACCCCTCATGATTTTATAAACCATTATAAGGTCATCCCTCCGAAGCTCCAGGGAAAAAAAACCCTAGCCTATCCAGCCTCTCCTTATAGTGTAAACCCTCCAGGCCCAGAAATATCCTGATGAAGGGCTTATGCCTGAAACGTCGATTCTCCTGCTCCTTGGATGTTGCCTGAACTGCTGCGCTTTTCCAGCAACACATTTTTCAGCTCTTACCTCCAGCATCTGCAGTCCTCACTTTCTCCTTCCAGCAATATCCTTGCAAATATTTTTAGACCGTCTCCAATTTAATAACCCCCCTTCCTATAGCAGGGTGCACCACCTCCCCCACCACTGCTACCCCCGAGACCTGACCCCCAGTCACCACCTGTCAGACGTAATATCTTCTACAATCCTCTGAGCTGCCTGAAACACCCCATCGCTTGTATGCACCCTTGCCATTGGTATCACAGTGACTGGCACTCTGCCCCCTGGCACCCTGATTTCATGGCCTCCAATACCCGCAACACCCAATCCCAACATCCTAACCCCTATCCATTGACACCTACCCACCTGGAACACTACATACTTGGCACCATCCCCTACCTGCACTACACCCTACTTACAAGACCCTTTCCCCTTTTGGCACCATACTCTCCCATCACCCTAAACTCATGGCCAGCTGATGTAGCTACTTTGCCTGTGATTACATAATACAGCATGGAGCTGCTGTGAGAGAGGGAATATGGTTTGTTTCCCCCACACTGAGGGAGCTATCATAGTAGGGGTATTTCCTGAGGGAGCCTTGATCAGAATCTATCAGCACTGTGTAGAACCCCTATAGTGCGGAAGCAGGCCATTCAGCCCATAAAGCCCATATCGACCCTCCGGACAGCATTCCACCCTGACCTATCCTTTCTCTGTAACCCTGCATTTCCCATGGCTCACCCACATAACCTGGACACTATGGGAAAGTTAGCATAGCCAGTTCACCTGACCTGCACATCTTTGGACTGCGGGAGGAAACCAGAGCACCAGGAGGAAACTCACGCAGACACGGGGAGAATGTGCAAACTCCACACGGACAGTCACCTGAGGCTGGAATCGAACCCAGGTCCCTGATGCTGTGAGGCAGCAGTGCTCACCACTGAGCTGCCTTCCCATTTGGCAAAAATGAGCAGATTGTCAATGTGTGTGAGATTGCTCCTCGTTGGAACATCCAACCCATCTTCCTCTGGGTCCTGTGTTTACTATGTTGCTACACGTCAGATACACACAGCTGCCTGAGTGACTGAAGACACTACCCTGACTCTGTGACACAGAGGGAGTAACTGAACAGGAGGGGGTGCCTTTATTCTGGAACATCATGGAACTGCCTTCAAGGTACGTTGCCCCGTGTGTGTGTCCTTTATCTGTGGGACACCTGCCAGAAATAGGCCTGTGGATGACCTTTTTTTATTTTATTAAACAATTACAAAACAGTTTACAAAGAACAGGTAACATTTACAGCTGTATACAAGAGACAGCAATTTTACAAGGGAGAGGAGCAGCAAAACCAGGCCCCCAAACCCGACAGTTCAACCAGTTTATAGGGACATGAGGACAAACCTCAAATCCTCCTGTGGATGACCTTCCTCACTGCCATGAATTTAAGGTGATCAAGTGACCTTAAGTGATCAATTAACAACATTTGGTGGCTTGGTGACAGTAAGGTCTGCAGATGCTGGAAGTAGAAGTCAATAGATATGAAGCTGGAAAAGCACAGAAACATTGACTCCTCGGAATCTGTCTGACCTGCTGTGTTTTTCCAGCTCTTGACAACAACATTTGGTGGCCACATTCCAACCGGGCCACAATTACTTTGGCTCCAGGCCAGAAGTTATTCCAGTGCCAACAGACTGTGGGGTTCAGGGTGGGGTGTTGGTGGGTAGGGGGAGGTGTCTGTGTGGAGTTTGCACGATTCTCCTCGTGTCTGGGTGGGTTTCCTCCCACGGTCCAAAGATGTGCAGGTGAGGTGGATTGGAGGAGCTGGTCATCGGCTTCAGGAAGTGGAATGGAGGGCACAACCCATCTGGATTAGTGATGGAGCTTCAAGTTCCTGGGAGTAACTATCACCAACGATCTGTCCTGGTCTATCCACATCGACGCTACAGTCAAGAAGGCAGACCATGCCCCTAATTCCTCAGGAGGCTAAGGAAATTCAGCAAGTCCACAACGACTCTTCTCAAGTTTTATAGATGCACCATAGAAAGTATCCTATCTGGATGTATCACGGCTTGGTTTGGCAACTGCTCTGCTCCGGACTGAAAAAAACAACAGCCCAGTCCATCAGGAAAACCAGCCTTCCATCCATTGGCTCCATCTACACTTCCCATTGCCTCGGGAAAGCAGCCAAAGACCCCTCCCCCTCCAATTATACCCTCTTCCACCCTCTTCCATTGGGCAGAAGATACAAAAGTTTGAAAACACATAGCAACAGATTCAAGAACAGCTTCTTCCCCGCTGCTATCAGACTTATCAACGGACCTCTCATAAATGAGAGTTGATCTTTCTCTGCGCCCTCTCTGTCGCTGAAACACTATATTCTACAGCATGTTCTATTACCCTGGTGTAGTTATGTAAGGAATGAATTGCCTGGACAGCACAACAAACAATACTGTTCACTGTATTTCGTGGCAACAACAAATCAAATCAAATAAATTCTATGATAGAGAATTTTAAAAACATATCGAGCCACTGTCATGAGCTGCCCCTTCATTTTGAGGATGACGTCCCCTCAGAGTTATGGGTTTCTGCTGTGGGCCTTCCTGTTGTATGTGTTGTGGAACAAATCTCTAGAAGATAAAGTCTGGGGTTGAGTGCTGCCAGCAATTCTCCTTCCAATTTTCTTTCGCCCCATACTACTGCCTAACAGCGGGAGTGCTTATTTTTCCCCAGCACCCATGTCGTGTGTGTGCAGGTGTGGGAAACAGTGAAGAACAAACACGTGCGTAAATCTTTATTTATATTCCACCACGAGGAAGAAAGGAAACACCAGGGTGGCCAGTGCCAAGTAGTGGCAATTCTCCTTTCCATACTGCTTCGAGAGCATGTGTCTGGTTAACAATAATCAATTGGTAAATCTGAACAATAAGAAGTATTTGCCATAACAAGGTGTTGATTACTTCATGATAGTAATAGATACATGTTTGATTGGTTAGTTGAACATAATATCAGGAACCAGAGGTGACTTGTTCAAAAACATCAGGACCTTGAGCTGCACTCTGATTCTCCGACCAAGACATCAACTTGTGGAGGAAAGCTTGATACAGACTTCAACACTAACTCTTTCAGAACTATTGCTTTAGTAAATATCTTCCCCCAAGCATCATTCCCTGTAGTTACCATTTCTACATTCAGGTATATAATTAAAGTCACAGAGATGCATAGCATGATATCATTCTGACCAGATATCCTAGTCCCATTTGCCAGCATTTGACACAAAGTCCGCTATGATATCATTCTGACCAGATATCCTAGTCCCATTTGCCAGCATTTGACACAAAGTCCGCTAAATCCGTCCAATTCATATACCCATCCAGATGGCTTTTAAATGTTGCAATTGTACCAACCTCCACCACTTCCTCTGGCAGTTCATTCCATACATGCACCACCCTCTGTGTGAAAACGTTGCCCCTTACATCCCTTTTATACCTTTTCTCTCTGACCTTAAACCTATGTCCTCTAGTTCTGGAATCCCCTACCCTGGGGAAAAGACCTTGACTATTTACCCTATCCATGTCCCTCATAATTTTGTAAACCTCGATAAGGTCACCCCCTCAGCTCCGACGCTCCAGGGAAAACAGCCCCAACCTGTTCAGCCTCTCCCTGTAGCTCAAATCCTCCAACCCTGGCAACATCCTTGTAAGTCTTTTCTGAACCCTTTCAAGATTGACAACATCTTTTTACATTGACATTTACCACTATTCCATTTGCCAGCAAGTCTCTGACATCATAGATGTGGGCAGTCTGGAGATTACACAATTTTTCCAGAATAAGTTTACTCTGGACTCAACAAATTGCTGGTTGGCTTGGAGATTGTTGACCTCTATTCTGATTGCCTACAGCTCATTACTCATTAGGCAATCTCTTCTCAATGGGAACTCCTTCCTGGATGATGCTGGTGCCTGTTAAACTCAGTCGTTGGTCCATTATCTCATCCAGCCGACCCTTATTCTCCTGAATTCCCATCAGAAAACGACTCTTCCCCGATAACTCATGAAGTTACCCCATAACATCATCCAGGGGCTTCTATGATCTGCTGAATGTCCATCTTTGGAAATTATTACTCAGTGGAAACAAATATTTTCATCCTGAATTTTTAGACCAAGCAACCTCCTCTCATTGACCATATCCTATATCCATGGGCAACGTCATAGAATCCCTAAAGTGCGAAACCAGGCCCTTCAACCCAACAAGTCCACACCGACCCTCTGAAGAGTATCTCACCCAAACCCATTCCCCTACTTTTATCCCTAACCTACACATCCCTGAACACGATGAGCAAATTAGCATGGTCAATGCACATCTTTGGATTGCGGTAAGAAACCAGATCACCCAGATGAAACCCACGCAGATACAGGGAGAACGTGCAAACTCCACACAGACAGTTGCCCGAGGCTGGATTCGAACCTGGGTCCCTGGTGCTGGGAGGCAGCAGTGCTAACCACTGAGCCACCGTGCCGCCCCAAACTCCCATGAAGTTGGGTGTAAATCAACTCATTGTTTTTCAAGTAAATCTTTATGCTCAAACTGCGGTTGATTCAGCCTTGAAATGCAGAAGCAATTTCCATCCATGTTTTGCTGTGGATGCCTTCATGGTCATGTTGAAAACCTCCATCATGTTACTGGAGTATTGCAGTTTGCTTAGCATTACTTTCGACCCTTCTTGTTGGAAGGACCAGGGACTGAACTGCTGCTCTTAAAGCTCATGTCATCTCATCATCTGGCAACAGGTCAAATATGTTGCATTAATTTGTTTTCACCAGTCTGTTCTGCTGCTCTTCAGTGGGAGTTCTCTCTTTTAGCCTAAGTGGGTCATACTGCTCATTCTGTTTCCTCAGCATTTGCTTCTTTCCCAGTGAAGCAATTCTCTTCTGCCAACAATTAGGTCAATGGATTCTCTCTTTTATTCTCACCCTGGGCTCGTTGGCCAGCAGTGGTTTATTCCTGGACAGGATTAGATTCCCGACAGTGTGGAATCAGGCCACTTGTCACAACAAGTCCACACCGACCCTCCGAAGAGTAACCCACCCTCTGGCTAATGCACCTAACAAGATGGGGCAACTTAGCATGGCCAACTCACCCGACCTGCACATCTTTGGATTGTGGGAGTAAACCGGAGCACCCGGAGGAAACCCACGCAGACACGGGGAGAATGTGCAAACTCCACACAGTCAGTTGCCTGAGGCGGGAATTCAACTTGAGGTCCTGGTGCTGTGAGGCAACAATGCTAACTGCTGTGCCCCCGTGCCACCCTGACGCCCTTTTGCAAATGAGTTGAACTTTTTCAGCTACCTCAGGGATGTTGAGGTGATGAGATGTGTACTGAATCAATACTGAGAAGGGTTGATTGTGAATTCCATATCTGTAATGAACTCTCTTTGTCTTATAGTGTTACTTGTAGAATACTTTTACTCTTGTCAGTCATTCGACCTGGCAAGTATAATTTCATCTCTGATATCCAAAAGATTGGCCCGGTTGCCTCTAAAGGTTTTTTTTTCTCCTTGCCTACAGGGTTCTTTAATGTTACTCAGGGAGCTCTGAAAGGTCATTCCTCAGATGGACAGCTAATCAGGGCTGTCTGTGCACACCCTTCATCTCTAAGGACCCTGCAATTATCAAGTGTGCCCATTCTGTCCTTCCTGCATTTCACACCAGCTCCAAGGTGAAGTTTTTGCCTGCAACTGCTCCTTATGCCCTGCCAACCCTCCCATGATCCTTGCTGCCTGGTCAAGCACTTGCAGCTGCTGTCTGCCTGTCCGAGCATTCTTAAAGTAGGAAGATCTTCAAAGCAATAAACTCACTTGCCTTCTAAAACAATTTTCCCCTCGGGTCAAATCAGGGCAAGACTTAATGGTAGAGTCCTGAGGGGGGTTACCAAAACAAAGAGACCTTGAGGTGCAGGTTCACAGTTCCCTGCAGGTGGAGGCTCAGGTCAACAGGATAGTGAAGAAGGTGTTTGGTACACCTGCCTTTATTGGTCAATGCATTGAATACAGGAGTTGGGAGGTTATGTTGCGGCTGAACAGGACATTGGTTGGGCCACTTTTGGAATGTTGTGTTCAATGCTGGTCTCCCTGCTATAGAAAAGATGTTGTTCAATTTGAAAGGGTACAGAAATGAATTACATGGATGCTGCTGGGGCTAGAGGGCTTGAGCCATGGGGAGAGGCTGAACAGGCTGGGGCTCTTTTCCCTGGAGCGTCGGAGGCTGAGGGGTGACCTTATAGAGGTTTACAAAATTATGAGGGGCATGGATAGGGTAAATAGACAAGGTCTTTTTCTCAGGGTAGGGGGTCCAGAACTAGAGGGGATAGGTTTAGGGTGAGAGGGGCAAGGTTTTCATTCAGAAGGTAGTACGTGTATGGAATGAACTGCCAGAGGAAGAGGTGGTGTTGGTACAATTACAACATATATAAAGGTAGCTGATAGGTACACAAATAGGAAGGGTTTAGAAAGATTCAGATCAAATGTTGGCAAAGGGGACTAGATTCGGTTGGGATATCTGGTCAGCATAGGGGAGTTGGACAGAAGGGTCTGTTTCTGTGCTGTACATCTCCATAACTCGATGGATATATTTCACCCTCATTATCTTGGGATATATAAAGCCCATTGCCAATCACCACGTTCTATGCACTACAGCACCAACCACTGCCAGCTAATGATTTGGATATATCACCATCAACACTCCTCCTTTCTCCTCCTTAGAAAATAAACTTGGATGTATTAAAGCACCCCTGATAGGGCACTGTAACAGAAGCAAAATCAAACGGTTTATGGAAGCTTATCAAAATAGAGTGGAAAATGATCAAAATCACACTGTCTGGAGTGATTTTATATTCCCATTCCTCCTTTCTCTACTGGGTCCACCCAACGCTTGGAGGAAGAACGCCTCATCTTCTACCTTGGAATCCTCCAACCACACGGGGTTAATGTTGATTTCAAAAGTTTCCTCATCTCTCCTCTCCCCACCTTACCCCAGATAGAAGATAGAACATTACAGTGCCGTACAGGCCCTTCCGCACTCGACGTTGCACTGACCTGTGGAACCAATCTGAAGCCCATTCTCATCCATATGTTTATCCAATGACCCTTTAAATGCCCTTAAAAGTTGGCGAGCACACTACTGTTGCAGACAGTGCGTCCCACACCCCAACTACTCTCTGAGATCCTACCGTACTACACGGCATTGCCCTCTTACACTGTCCTACCTGTCCATCTTCCTTCCTACCTATCCACTCCTCCCTCCGCTCCAACCTATCATCACCCCCCACCCCCCCCACCCCACCTCCATCCACCTATGGCATTCCCAGCTATCTTCCCCAAGCCCCACCCACCTCCCATTGATCTCTCAGCCCCCTTGGCCCTCCCCCACATTCCTGATGAAGAGCCTATGCTCAAAACATCGACTCTCCTGCTCCGTGGTTGCTGCCTGACCTGCTGTGCTTTTCCAGCCTCTTTGACTCTGTAAATACAGGGTGACTTGGTGACCGGATACTGGCCCCTGTCCAGGTATTTCTCAGGGGTCTCGCCTGAATCCTTGTGAAACAAGCTTCAAGAAGGGCACCAGCATTTGTTCAACAGTCCCGCCCATGTCATCCAGAGAAAACAACAGGGGAATGGCTGGCGGAATTTCTTCCCAAAACATAATAGGAACTCAACTATTTCCTGGACTAAATGCTGTTGCGGACTGCTTTGGATTTTAACTGCAAAAGAGGCGAAGGCCAAAGAGTTAAAAATGTGTTAGCATCTGAATAAACTATTAGCAAAGGGAACCTGACAAGCCTGGCCTGACATTCCTGAATAAAACCCTCGTCACTCCCATGATTAATAATCACCAACTCTTGCGACTGATTGTTAACTGAACATTCTCTTCTCTCTCTGATGGATGAAAGAGTGAGCTGCTGATCAGATTATTTAATTTCGCGCTGCTGACCTCTGGAAGTTTTCGCCCCATTCCATCACCTTCACAGCTGCTCAAGTTAATTGTTGGAAGCTAAATGTGAATTAATTCAGTCCGAGGTAATAATGAATGAAGCCCATTACTCTAAATACAGACTGGCTTGTGAAGGATCAGCAGCAAACGTTGAATGTAATCCCACTATCCAGTCACATTCCTCCCAATCCCTGCTTCGTGCAGCCTACACACGGATGCACAGTCTACACATTGTACGCGGTATCTCTGTAAATCCTACTCTCCAGCAGCATTGATTTAACAGCTTGACTGCTTCACAGTTACAATCACTTGACAGCGTTAATGGTTATGGGTGGGTGCTGGCCAGAAATGGTACTCTGGGAGCTGATATCTCAGTCACAAACACGACCATTTTCAAATGCAGTTTGCAAATTACACCCACGGTCATGTCAGTCGTTTAAGTGGTATTGTATTTATAGCTAATTGCACTCTCTAATTATGGGTTAGCAACTCCTATACTGTCGAAACAAGTTTTTCTTTTTAATTAAATTAATAACAGGAGCAAGGTTTTCAAGCAAATGCGACTGAGACACATGCTCACTGTCAGACACACACATGCACACACACACACGCACACCCACACACACACACACACACACACAAATATTGACAACGACGCTGTCAGTTTCTCTCTCTCTCACTCACACACACACAGACAGACATACAGACACAGACACAGACACAGACACACACCCGCACGTGCTCTCTCACACACACACACACACTCAAATATCGACACCGACGCTGTTGGTTTCTCTCTCTCTCACTCACACACACACAGACATACAGACACAGACACACACGCACAGTGTCAGACCAATAAACAGAGACACATACTGATCTACACACATAGTCACATGCACTCATTGTCAGACACACACACAAATATTGACACACAGTCAGACTGATACACACGTACACATGAGCACACACAAAGTTAGACTCACACATGCACACATACAGTCAGATTGACTCACACACACATATAGGCACATACCTAAACACACACACACAAAAACAGTCATACCAATGCAGACACACAGATAAATACTGGTGCACACAGTCAGATTGACATACATACACACAGTCAGACTGGAAAACGCATATAGACACAGACTGATGCACACAATCAGACTGACATGCACACACACACACTCCTCCAGATGCTTCCACTAGAATGTAAAAGGCACAGAGTGGCCTGTTCACCTATATAAGGTCTTTAACCTATCTATTAAAAATCACCTGCTGAAGGAAATATAAACTGGCATTCTTGAGGCTCAACGTAGCTTTTACTGCAGAAAGCAAGGAGACCTCCTGAGCTCAGGGATGACTGAGAGCTTCTCTAGGTGTTGTTCACAGCCCCAAATTGTTCTGCTTGCCGAGAACCAATCACATAGCTGTTGGCAGGCAGAAGGCCTTTGTTATCAATAACAGGTCACTAGTCCACAGTCAATCAACTACTTGTTGCCAACAAAAGCTCCATTTGTACACAACACCTTGACTCCAGTTCACCTGCACACTAAACTTCAATTCCTGCTTCACCAAACAGCTGTGTAAACAATGCCTGCCATGAGTGTCAGGTTACTTGCTTTTAAAAATGTAGCAAACCTCGGGGAATCCTTGGATTTTAAAAAAGTTTTCAGTCAGCAGTCAAATAAAGAGTGTGTGTGAGTGAGTCAGTAATTATGTGTGAGTGAGTCAGTCAGTGTGTGTGTGTGAGTAAGTGTGTGTGTGAGTCAGCCAGTGTGTGTGTGTGTGTGTGAGTCAGCCAGTGTGTGTGAGTGAGTCAGTGTGTGTGTGTGAGAATAAGTGTGTGTGAGTGAGTCAGTGTGTGTGTGAGTGAGTGAGTGTGTGAGTGAGTCAGTGTGTGTGTGAGTGTGTGTGAGTGAGTGAGTGTGAGTGAGCCAGTGTGTGTGTGTGTGTGTGTGTGAGAGAGTAAGTGTGTGTGTGAGTGAGTGAGTGTTTGGAGAAGACTGAGTCTGAGTCAATCCTCAAAAGGAGAAGGTCACACACCAATTCCATGTTTAGACCTCCAAGTCTTTGGTCAGTGACTGTGACACTTTCCTAACAAGAAGTAACAGGAGTGGACCACAGTCTCCTGGAGCGGAGTTGGGGGATGGTGTCGGGTTTGGAGCGAATTCTGGTCGTGGCTGGTGGGAAGATCTTCGCCTAGTTGGCATCTGGATGGATCCCTGGGGCTCAATGCATTCCTTCAGGGTGGCCTTTAAGTTTCCCTTTACTTGTATCGGATTGACGCCGTCAACCGCCAGTTGCAGGTCGCTGGTGGGAGTTTGGGCGTTGTTTTGGAGGTTAAGTACCTGCCAAACATACCATCCATCTCAGACACCAAAATGGCAGGGTGTCCTCAAGCCCGTTGAAATGGCGACTAAATAGATGGAGAACCAGGGCAGGTGCTTGCTCGGATGTTCACTTGACTGCAATTCTGATTGGGAAAGACTTCAGAATCCAGTCCGGAATGAAGAACGGAGTCTGTCCTTTCATCGTGGCGAGAATGCACCATCTGTTTCTGCGCAGCCAGCTGGTGTGACCCCGGACCAAACAGAGAGCTTCCCCTGAGTCGAAAGCCTTTGTCAGATCGATCGAAAACTCCTTTTGCCCAGGGTGTTGTCTTCGATTTGGCACCGTCATGTCCCACGATCCTCACGATAGGGTTCCAGCAGGTGCAAGCACAAGAAGGACAAGTTGGTGTCCAGTGGGATTGGGGTGGAGGTCCCGATGACGGTGAATGTAAGATCGCTGGCTCCCCAGTTCTCACATTCAGCCCAACTTCACTCTGTGAAAATCCAGACAAATCCCAGCACCATGCCTTCATACCAGATAGTCCTGAAGCATAAGTCCAGGCCTTGTATAACTGTCCCAGAAGGATAGATCTCCGCTGGGGCAGTATCCAGGCCAGCAGCAATGGTGGGATGGATTTTGTCCCGGGACCTGGCTCACTGGGGATTGCCCACTGGACTGGTGGTGCACGGAGTTGGGGCAGACTCCAAAACCATCGCCCAGTGATTGAGAAGAGCCTCAAAGTGCTCTCTCTATCTGGGCCTGGAGTAGTCAGTGTCTGTGAAACTCATACAATAACACTCACTCACTCACACACACTTACTCTCTCACACACACACACACACACTGACTCACTCACACACACTTACTCACACACACACAGACTCACTCACACACACTTACTCTCACACACACACTGACTCACTCACACACACATACTCACACACACACAACACTCACAAACACTCATACACATTCACACATATGCACACACATATGCCCACACACTCT
>NC_057749.1:22148448-22155823 GCF_004010195.1 Chiloscyllium plagiosum
ACTCACACACACACTGACTCACTCACACACTCACTCACTCACACACACACTGACTCACTCACACACACTTATTCTCACACACACACACTGACTCACTCACACACACTGGCTGACTCACACACACACACACACACTGGCTGACTCACACACACACTTACTTACACACACACACTGACTGACTCACTCACACACTTACACACACACACTGACTGACTCACTCACACACACACTGACTGACTCACTCACACACACACTGACTGACTCACTCACACACACACTGACTGACTCACTCACACACACACTGACTGACTCACTCACACACACACTGACTGACTCACTCACACACACACTGACTGACTCACTCACACACACACTGACTGACTCACTCACACACACACTGACTGACTCACTCACACACACACTGACTGACTCACTCACACACACACTGACTGACTCACTCACACACACACTGACTGACTCACTCACACACACACATTGACTCACTCACACTTACACACACATTGACTGACTCAGACACACATTTACACATTCACACACACTGACTGACTCACTTACACACACAGACTGACTCACACACACATTGACTGACTGACTCAATCACTCAGTTACTCACTCACACACACACTGACTGACTCACTCACACACACACACTGACTGACTCTCTTACTCATTCACTCACACACTGACTCACTTACTCAGTCATTCACTCACAGTCAGACACACACATACAGTCTCACACATATACTGAGACACATACAGACACACATATTGACTGAGACATACACTGACAAACAGACACACACACACAGCCAAACAGATTGAGACACACACATTCAGACACTCATTCACTCAGACGGAGACACTGACTCATATTCAAATTCTCTCTCTTTCTCTCTCAGACACACACACAGACTGAGACACTCATTCATTCAGATTGAGAGTCACACATAGTCATACAATGACTCAAACAAGCACACACATTAGCTCACCCTCAGACTGACACACACTGTCACAATAATAATATCCAGATACAACTGGCTGCACCTGAGGAGGGGAGGTTTTGAGGGGCTGAGTGAGTCTGAAGGGTTTTCAAGTAAGATGGGGCAGATTCGGATAGAGTTTACAGTGAGGATGAAGAGTATGTGGGGGGTGTCAGAGTTGGGCAGAGGGTGGCAAAGAGGTTTACTGCTGTACAATTTATTTTATTGCGAAAAAATATGTTATTCACAAATTACCTATAAGTACAAAAGCTCCAAAGCAGTTCAATACAGACTTCGCAAAAAACAAGGTAGAATTTTGACATTCTTCCTCAAAACATCAATCCAGTTGCAACGATACAGGGCGCTTTCTAACCGTACAGGAAACGGTTTACTTTCCCACTCAGCCAATGAAGGAATCCGAAACCCTCGTTATATTTTGGCCTTTCCCACTATGCTTGTTTTTCACTCTGTCTCCTGAGTGAGGGCGCTTGCAGGGAATCAGTGGGCTGAATGGCCTCCGTGTGCTCTGTGAATATTCTGCGATGGACTCTGAAGCCCACCAGCACCAAACCATCACCGCGACGCAAGGAACCAAATCAAAACGCTGGTTGGTTTTGGAGTGCGCCACCCTCATGTGTTTCAAAACCTCCCAGAGACTCGCAATGTCTCACTGAGGAACTGAGGCTACAGGTCACACTCTTGACTTTGAAGTTGAAAATTGCAGAAACAAAGGGATGGATATTGTGGGCAATCAATCAGAGGTGATTCACTGTGAAACACTTCCCACAATTAAGCCATCAACCAAATCAAGATTAAAGATGTCAATGTGACCAATCTTATTTAATCCAATCATGTGGATAGGGGCTGCATCTCCCACAGTTTACGCAGAACAAGACTTGATCAAAATGCCCTGTGCGTTTATTATAAGCAGAGCTGTGGTCCTGACAGATGAATATGTAGCTTGCTTTGAGAAACTGGATGATGAGGGAACACTAATTGCACGTTTGGGTGGACGAACTCTCAATTTTGGGAAGTTTTCGATCGCAGCTACCTCATGTAAACAGTTGACAATTTGTAGCAATTTTCTGATAGTTATTGGAGTTTGTTACGAAGGGGCAGTTTAGATAAGATATATCACTTAATTAGACAAAGAGAGTGTGACCATGAGAGATGAGAATATTTCATCGATCCTGTAGCTATCCTGTAGAACGGAGAAGGAGAGGTGGTGGTTTCGACGCGGGGAAGTGTTCATCTCTGACATTGTGCAGTCTTCAGTAACAGTCTTTGATGATGACAGTCTTTGTCCTTCCTGACGTGGAGGAACTCATGATCTTCTCCCAAGAAGGTGATTGGCTGGTTTCCCAGGATCCTCTCTGTCCCTCTTTCCCTACCCTTCCCTGTTGATAAACCTTACTTTAGGAGCTGACAATGTGTTCAACCACTTGTCTAAACTCTCTTGGGCAATGACCATGGGTAGCTCCTCTTAGTCTAGATCAGAGTGGTGCTGGAAAAGTACAGCAGTTCAGGCAGCATTCGTGGAGCAGGAAAATCGACGTTTCGGGCAAAAGCCCTTCATCAGGAATAGAGGCAGGGAGCCTCCATGGTGGAGAGATAAGTTGGGGGGGGAGGGGGGAGCAGGGGAGAAGGTAGCAAAGAGTACAATAGGTGGATGGGGGTGGGGATGGTGGTGATAGGTCAGAGAGGAGGGTGGGAGAAGGTAGCACTGTCCCCTGACCACCGTCCCCTTGCCCATTTGAAGGTTAATCTTCATTCCTTCTAAGAACAAAGCTTCCTTATTTTCCCAAATGCTGCACTCATACTAGAGTTGTCCCTATTATGTCTGATAGGATAAGTCTTTTGTTCTGTTTATTGAAGGCTAGTTACTGTAATCCAGTGAAATGAGGAATCAGGCTACACAGGGAACGCTAAACTTGGAAAGCATGAAGAGAACACAGTCTTAAAGGGACCCCGGTTCCCAACAGAACACATTCCAGACCCAGAGCTGGCTTGTGAAGGATAAACTGTTCAACATTTTCCAAGCAGCTCCAATCTCCGAGCTCTTTGTAAGGTCAGAGTAACATTCCACTCATGATGTAAATCTCTCACTCCCTCCTCCCTGTCACCTCAGAACAAATTGTCACAGGGACCACTCCTCAGTCAAGCCCCAATTTGCAAATAGCTAAACCCACAGCCTGGGCTCAAATCCCAATTTGCAACAAACCTTAGGAGCAAAACAGTAATAGCAGCAGAAGGAGACCATTCAGCCCTTGAAGACCACTCTCCTATTCAATTGGATTATGGTTAATCATCTACGTCAATGCCATTTCCCGCCCTATCCTGACATAGGGAGAGGCTGAATAAGCTGGGGTTGTTTTCCCAGGAGCATCGGAGGCTGAGGGGTGACCTTATAGAGGTTTATAGAATCACAAGGGGCATGGATAGGGTGAATAGACAAGGTCTTTGCCCTGGGGTGAGGGAGTCCAGAACTAGAGGGCATAGGTTTAGGATGAGAGGGGAAAGATTTAAAAGGGACCTAAGGGGCAACAGAGGGTGGTGCGTGTATGGAATGAGCTGCCAGAGGAAGTGGCGGAGGCTGGTACAATTACAACATTTAAAAGGCAGCTGGATGGGAACATGAATAGGAAGGTTTGGAGGAATATTGGCCTAGTGTTGGCAAATGGAACTAGATCAGTTTGGGATATCTGGTCGGCATGAATAAGTTGGACCGAATGGGCTCTGTGACTCTATCTCCTGATCTCTTGCATTTCTAAAGTTCAATCGACTTATGTTAAACATTCCCAATGTCACCTCCACAGCCCTCTGCATTCGAGAATTTCAAAGATTCACAACCTCTCTGTTACAAAATCCCTCCCTATCTCAGTCCTGAATGGCTTGTCCTTTTATTTTGAGGCTCTGCCCTCTGATTCTAGGCCCCTTCCATTCAAGGACTCATCCTTGCTGCATCCATTCCAATGGGACCTGTAAATAACTGTGCATGGCTGAGATCACCTCTCATTCACTCAAACTGGAGGGAATATGGGCCCACCATAATAACAGCACTGTCACTCAGAATAACATCATGGCCAAGACTGTCAACTGTCACAAAAAAAAACACTGACTTCACCCCATGTCCTTTAGAATCATAGAGTCCCAACTGAATGGAAGCAGGCCATTCGGCCCATCGGGTATATAGCGACCTCTGAGGAGCATCCCATGCAGATCCACCTCTCTACCCTGCCCCTCTAACCCTGCATTTCCCATGGCTAACCCACCCAGCCTGCACATCCCATGGCCAATCCACCCAAACCTGTCCATCGAGTCACAGAGTCATACAGCACGATTGAGACCCTTCGGCCCAACCAGTCCATGCCAAACATAATCCCAAACTATATAAGTCGCCCCCGTCTGCATCTTTGGACTGTGGGAGGAAACCGGAGCACCCGGAGGAAACCCACATAGACGCGGGGACGCGGCCAACATCTCTGTCTCGGGCTTGCTGCAGTGCTCCAGTGAAGCTCAGCACAAGCTGGAAGAACAGCATCTCATTTTCAGCTCAGAAACCTGGTCAGCATGAACAAGTTGGGCCGAAGGGCCTGTTTCCTCAGGACCGTGCAACCTTCAGGACTCAGTATCGAATTCAACAGTTTGAAAGCTTTAGCACTTTTTCCAGGTCCTTACCCCAACCTCAACACACCAGGCCCTGTCAGCACATGTACTGTTTCCACATATAATCCACTGTCAGGCACTAATAGCTCCCATTAGCGGCTATTCATTCCCGCAGACTGACCTTTACCCAGTCCTTGGTCTGCCCAATTGTTTTTCTCCTCTCTCTCTCTCTCTCTCTCGGGTCTATCTCCCCTCCTCCAACCCCTTCTGTAGCAATAATACTGACCTTTTCCCAGCTACAATCAGTCCCGAAGAAAGGTTCACTAGTCACGAAACACTGACTCTACTTTCTTTCAGCCCAGACCTGCTGAGCTTTTCCAGCAATTTCTGATTTTGTTTAAGGGTGAGCCGGATGAATACAGAAGGAGAAAGGAATAGGAGGAATCTGCACAAACTAGTTGGGGCAAATGGCCTGTTCTTGTACTGTAAATTCTCTGTAATGCTAACTAATGTTTCCTGTTGGTCAGGGGGCCAAGACGAGGGGCTCAATGTTAAAGTAAGGAGCAGGAGGTTTGGGGAGGATGTGATGAAAGGAAATTTCTCCCATATAATGCTGAGTATCAGGAACTCAGTTCCTATAAGGAACCTTCAAGATGTTTAAGAACTACATTGATGAGCACTTGGAAGACCACCACAGCAACAACACTCCACCCCCCCCACCCCACCCCACCCCACAAGACTCAGCGCAAATTACTGGAACAGATCAGCAATTGATGGCCTGCGTAGACAGGATGAGCCTGAGAGTCACCATGGAAACAGATCCTTTGGCCCAACACGTTCAGGTTTCCTAACCTGAACTAGTCCCATTTGTCAGCATTTGACCCATAACCCTCTGAACCCTTTCTAATCATGTGACCATCCAGATGCCTTTTAAATGTTGTAATTGTACCCAATTCCACCACTTTCTCTGGCAGCTCATTCCATACACGCACCACCCTCTGCGTGAAAAAGTCACCCCTAAGGACTCTTTTAAATCTCCATCTTGACTTAGACTCACAGAGACGTACAGCATGGAAACAGACCCTCTGGTCCAACTTGTCCATGCCGACCAGATATCCTAAATTAATCTAGTCCCATTTGCCAGCATTTGGCCCCTATCCCTCCAAACCCTTCCTATTCATATACCCATCCAGTTGCCTTTTAAATGTTGCAATTGTACCAGCCTCCACCACTTCCTCTGGCAGCTCATTCCATACACGTACCACCCTCTGTGTGAAAAAGTTGTCCCTCAGTTCGCTTTTAAATCTTTTCCCTCTCACCTTAAACCTATGCCCTTTAGTTCTGGACTCCCCTGCCTTAGGAAAAAGACCTTGGCTGTTCATCCTATCCAGCCCCTCATGATTTTATAAACCTCTATAAGGTTACCCCTCAACATCTGACATTCCAGGGAAAATAGCCCCAGCCTATTCAACCTCACCCTGTACCTCAAACCCTCTAATCCCAATAACATTTTTTGTCAATGCTTTCTGCACCTTTTCCAGTTTATTAATATCCTTCCTATAGCAGGAAGAACAGAACAGTAAACAATATTCCAAAAATGGCCTAACTAATGTCCTGTACAGCCGCAACATGACCTCCCAACTCCTGTTCCCATAACACTGACTGATGAAGCAAAGATACCAAGTGCCTTCTTCACCACCCTGTCGACCTGTGATGCCAGGAACTGTGAACCTCCAACCCATGTCTCCCTGTTTTCCTAGACTATAAAAACTCCTGATGAAGGGCTTTTGCCCGAAACATCGATTTTCCTGCTCCTGGGATGCTGCCTGACCTGCTGTGCTTTTCCAGCACCACTCTAATCTAGACTGTTCAAACTCTATGGCTCCCTATACATGAACCCTAATCTCATAAAGTTGTTTTTTGCAGGAATCACTTCCCATTCACTTGCTTTTCCATATTAAATCTTTCCTCCCTTGTCTCGCAAATGCCCGAGATGTTTAGCACAATGGTGATTAATATCACTTTAGTGATTTAATGTGAAGACTTGGATGTAACAGCTCTCTTTCTGAAGCAGAAAGATTTGTTAGGGAGTGACAGTAAATTAAAACTGAAGAAACATGGTTTTAAAATGCCTCACATGTTAAATGACTCGTGCTTTTGTCAGGAGAGAAAGGTCAGCTCATTCGCTGCGGTTATAATCCCCCTGAGACCTCCACTATATTTACTCAGTGTTCGGATTACGGCTGTGAGGGAAATGTTCATTTTCCGACAAGGATACTGCCACTCACAAGGATAGGGTCCCACTCAAAGTAATGGGAAGCTCAGGATGCAAAGTCATTCCAGTCTAACCCACTGAGGCTGACATGTAGTGAACCAGCAGCCTCAGTCAAATAACATCGACTCATTGTGTACAGACTGCTCTCTCACCATTGCACAGCAGCAAGAGCATTCAAAGGTCAATGGACCTGCTTATGTGTCCTGTGAAACATTTTATAAATTCATCAATAGGAATTCAGTGACAGCTGAGTTAAATATTTGGATTGTTATGGGAAAGTCAATTGTCACTCTCAAACAATTACTGTCTGGAGAGGGAATCCTGGCCCAGCCTGCACACAGAGCCTTAAAATACACATGTGCACACACTCACTCACACACACGCGTACAAACACACACTTACACACATACACACATGCACAAACAGACACATACTCTCACACACATACACATGCATAGACACACACACACACTCACTCACACGCATTCTCCCT
>NC_057749.1:22155848-22166982 GCF_004010195.1 Chiloscyllium plagiosum
CACACATGCACATTCTCACACACACCCTGTACACAGAGACCTACACACACACAACACACTCACAAAAACACGTATACACTCAACACACTTTCACACTGATACAAACATAAACAACATCCTCACACAAACACACACACACCCTCGCACACACCCTCACACACATCCTTACACACACAGCCTGCACACCCACTCACACATACTAAAACACTTCATCCTATCCACACACACTTTCACACAGACCCTTAAAACACACAAGCATATACACACGCTCTCTCACATACACAACACAGACTTCCTAAAAATACACATATCCTGCACATAGTCCCTTAACAGACACCCACACACAGGCACATACATACACACAACTTCACACAGTAACTGCATGCACACTGATGCACCATGTACACACTCACCCTGCACACATTTAACACACATGAACACATACATTTACATACACACTCTCTTACAAACACACATCACAAATCGCCTACACAGACTAATACTCCTGCACACCCACTCAAACATACTAAAACACTTCATCCTGAACACACTATCTGCATAATCAGTGTTGGACTGGGGTGTACAAAGTTAAAAATCACACAACAGCAGGTTATAGTCCAACAGGTTTAATTGGAAGCACTAGCTTTTGGAGCACTGCTCCTTCATCAGGTGGTGTGGAGTACTCCACAACTATCTGATGAAGGAGTGTCGCTCCGAAAGCTAGTGCTTCCAATTAAACCTGTTCGTCTATAACCTGCTGTTGTGTGATTTTTAACTTTGTACACTACCTGCAGATGCACTTATGCATAATGTGCACACTGACCCAACGCTCACACCCTGCACATTTTACACTCGCACAACCTGCACACACACACACACACACACACAAATGCCATGCTCCCACATACACACACAGCACAAATGTGCACTTTGATATTACAGATTTTTAGGAAGAAAATTTTAAAATCATATTTCTTGATTAGAAACTGAAACTTGGAGGAAATTGTAAAAATCCTTTAAAGGATTTCAAGGAAATCCCACATCTGTCTGTTCCCATTTGGTGGGGAGGGGATCAAGGCCCATTGCACTGTGTTAACACAGTGTCAATCACAATGGGAGACAGTCAGAATACAATTAATCCTTGACCAACACAACAAGTCTTTCTAATAGTGTGAGAATTCAAGCCTTCAGAGAGATCAGGAAACTGAACGACCAACACAGGAAATTCCAACATGAAAGAACATTTCTTTACCTGACAGAATGATTGACACAGTGATATTTTATATCATGTAACAAACTATCTCTTGACTTGTCGGACAAGTGCCTCTTCATGTTAAGTGGTCCATCCTCTACTGATAATGATGAGGACTACATTGGACAAGCAGGCAGAAAACTAGCCACCAGGATACATGAGCATCAACTAGCCACTAAAAAAGACCTGACCCACTCTTACTAGTATCTTTACATATGGATGAGGATGGACACCACTTCAACTAGGACAATACATCCATCCTGGGACAAACAGAGACACGCACGAGAATTCTTAGACGCATGACATTCCAACCAGAACTCTATCAACAAACACACCGACCTGGATCTCATTTACCACCCCCTGAGAAAGAGAACAGGAAATGGCATCAATATAGAAAATGACACCACCACAGGACATGACATCACCGGCCTGAGGAAAGCCAAATATGTAAATAGAAAGCAGGCTACATCACCAGTGCTCCATCTGGAGGCTCACTGAAGGTGTTACCTCATGAAACATCTGAAAATAAACCTTCCAGCTCAGCGAACAAACCCACATCCATGATTATGATTTGGAGGTGCTGGTGTTGGACTTGGCTGGGCAATGTCAGAAGTCACACAACACCCAGGTTAAAGTGCAACAGGTTTATTTGAAATCATAAGCTTTAAGAGCACAGCCCCTTCATCAGGTGACTTCAACAGCAATTTACAAACAGCAACAGGGTGAAAGCAGGAAACCCTTCAGCACAGAAACAGGCCCTTCGGCCCAACCAGTCCATGCCTAACATAATCCCAAAACTAAACTAGGCCCACCTGCCTGCTCCTGGCCCATAGCCCTCTAAACATTTCCTATTCATATACTTTGGACAGGTTAGGAAAGTGGGCAAAGAAATGGCAGATGGAATACAAGGTGGGAAAGTCTGAGGTCATGCATTTTGGTAGGAAGAATAGAGTATGGGGAGCAACTTCAGAAATCTGAAGTGCAGAGAGAGTGTGGAGTTCTAGTCCAGGATTCTCTCAAGGTAAATTACAGGTTGCGTCAGTAGTTTAGAAGGCAAATGTAACGATGACATTATTTTTAGAGGACTTGAATATAAAAGCAGGGATGTACTTCTGAGGCTCTATCAGGCTCTGGTCAGACCACATTTGGAGGATTGTGCACAGTTTTGATCCCCATATCTCAGGGAGGATGTACTGGTCTTAGAGCATGTTCAGAGGAGGCTCGCGAGCATGGTGCCAGAATTGAAAAGCTTAACATATGAGGAACGTTTGAGGATTCCAGGTCTATACTCGATGGAGTTTAGAAGGATGAGGGGGGATATCATTGAAACTTACAGAAAACTGAATGGCCTGGAGAGAGTAAATGTTGGGAAGATGTTTCTATTGGTAGAGGTGACTAGGACCTGAGGGCACAGCCTTAGGGTAAAGGGAAGATCTTTTAGAACGGAGATAAGGAGAAACTTCTTCAGCCAGAGTGTGGTGAATCTATGGAATTCATTGCAACAGAAGGCTGTGGAGGCCAGATCATTAAGTATATTTAAGACTGAGATAGATAAGTTCATGATTGTCAAGGGAATCAAGGCTCATGGGGAGAAGGCGGGAGAATGGGATTGAGAAACTTATCAGCCATGATTGAATGGTGGAGCGGACCCGATGGGCTAAATGGCCTAATTTTGCTGCTCTGTGTTATGGTCTAATACACCGTAATATTCAGCAGGTCCTGGAGAAGATGGTATCATAAATCACCAAAATATTACAGAAGGTACAGATACTTTTGTAGCACTTCGAAATTGCTTTTGATAAGTACTTCGATCTACAAATGAACAGAATGTTTGCACATTCCCCCCGTGTTTGCGTGGGTTTTCTCCGGGTGCTCCAGTTTCCTCCGACAGTCCAAAGATGTGCAGGTCAGGTGAAATGGTCACGCTAAATTGTCCATAGTGTTAGGTATGTTAGTCAGGGGTAAATATAGGGGGGTGGGTTTCTCTTCGGAGGGTCGGGTGTGGACTTGTTGGGCCAAAGTGCCTGTTTCCACACTGTAGGAAATCTAATCTAATCTAATTCTTGAAGATTTAACAGAAGAATGCAGCATCTGGGGGAATCCATGGATATTTGTATTAATGATCTCTCTGGGTAAGTGGAAAACTATGACTATGGAGCTTTGAAATCGGAATTCATAAGAGACAGAATTGTTCAAAGAATTTGTGCTTCCATAAGTTCGATAGCCAACGGCGTTTCCCCATGGGAGGGGAATCTAATACTAAAGGATATAAGTTTAAGGGGAGAGGTACAAAATGGTCAATGGGGCAATTTGTTCACATGGAGGGGGTGAATATCTGGGAAGGGCTGCTACAGGCAGTGGTGAAGGTGAGTACAATTTTGCTGTTTAAGAAACATTAAGACCGGCACATGGATGGGATAGGTATGGAGGGACATGGACCAAACACAGGCAAGTGGAACTAGTTTAAATTGTGAAAACTGGGCAGCATAGACAGGTTGGGCAGAAGGACCTGTTTCCAGGCTATAAACCTCTATGACTCTATTGGTCTTCATCAGATTTCATTAAAGTCTCAGGAAAATTTAACTTTGGAGAAAGCTACTTTAGTCACACTGAGAGCAGAAACTGAAAAAGTCTCACATATGGACGTCGAAAAACAAAATAAAACCATTTCTCACGGGAGCAACACAAAACCTCTGCACTTAATGGGTACGGGCACTTAAAGGGGCATGATCATCTAACGCAGAGAGTAACCCAAGCAGCAGACATTAAGGATCTCTGTCAGCATTGTGAAACATCAAAACCTCACAGACACAGTCAATACCCAGCAATGATAAAAAAAAAGAATGCCAACTTATAAAATGGTAACTCACTTCCAGAAAGTATGCAGAGGTAGTGCATAGTTACAGAGCAGCAGAAAGTTAAATGCTCACTTAGGCAAATAGAACCTCTTGCTATAATAATTATAGCCACATTAGACAATACATTTCCATTGGAAAAAATACCCAAAGCATTCATAGGGGAAACTGGAGATGCAAAAGATTCAGTTATTACACAGTACCCAGTACCAGCAGTGTGCACCATCTACAGGATGCCCTTCAGAAATATTCACCAAGGCTCTAACAGCGCCTTACAAACCCCCAAAGTCTCTACCACATGGAAGCAAAATGACAGTAGATACACTTTGTTTGTTGTTGGACATCCCATTAAATTTAAGCTGGAATCTGGGACCAGTGTCACTGCCCGATCTGAACAAGTATCATGGCTGAAGAAAAGGTCAGCAATAGCGATCACCATTCAATCTTCTAAACTCCTGAGAATATGGGCATAACTTACTCTAACCAGTGGACAGGTCCCAGGGAACAATCCAATTCACAAGGTGTTGACCATTGGTGTGTTTGCAGACCCTTGTGCTGAGCAGCAGGGTGTTTGTGTGGAGTGTGTACAGACCCTTGTGCTGAGCAGCAGGGTGTTTGTGTGGTGTGTGTACAGACCCTTGTGCTGAACAGCAGGGTGTTTGTGTGGAGTGTGTACAGACCCGTGTGCTGAGCAGCAGGGTGTGTGTTTGGAGTGTGTACAGACCCTTATGCTGAGCAGTAGGGTGTGTGTTTGGACTGTGTACAGACCCTTATGCTGAGCAGTAGGGTGTGTGTTTGGATGTGTGGTGTGTGTGCAGATCCTTGTGCTGAACAGCAGGGTGTGTGTTTGGAGTGTGTACAGACCCTTGTGCTGAGCAGCAGGGTGTTTGTGTGGTGTGTGTGCAGATCCTTGTGCTGAACAGCAGGGTGTGTGTTTGGAGTGTGTACAGACCCTTGTGCTGAGCAGCAGGGTGTTTGTGTGGTGTGTGTGCAGATCCTTGTGCTGAACAGCAGGGTGTGTGTTTGGAGTGTGTACAGACCCTTGTGCTGAGCAGCAGGGTGTTTGTGTGGTGTGTGTGCAGATCCTTGTGCTGAACAGCAGGGTGTGTGTTTGGAGTGTGTACAGACCCTTGTGCTGAGCAGCAGGGTGTTTGTGTGGTGTGTGTGCAGATCCTTGTGCTGAACAGCAGGGTGTGTGTTTGGAGTGTGTACAGACCCTTGTGCTGAGCAGCAGGGTGTTTGTGTGGTGTGTGTGCAGATCCTTGTGCTGAACAGCAGGGTGTGTGTTTGGAGTGTGTACAGACCCTTGTGCTGAGCAGCAGGGTGTTTGTGTGGTGTGTGTGCAGATCCTTGTGCTGAACAGCAGGGTGTGTGTTTGGAGTGTGTACAGACCCTTGTGCTGAACAGCAGGGTGTGTGTTTGGAGTGTGTACAGACCCTTGTGCTGAGCAGCAGGGTGTTTGTGTGGTGTGTGTGCAGATCCTTGTGCTGAACAGCAGGGTGTGTGTTTGGAGTGTGTACAGACCCTTGTGCTGAGCAGCAGGGTGTTTGTGTGGTGTGTGTGCAGATCCTTGTGCTGAACAGCAGGGTGTGTGTTTGGAGTGTGTACAGACCCTTGTGCTGAGCAGCAGGGTGTTTGTGTGGTGTGTGTGCAGATCCTTGTGCTGAACAGCAGGGTGTGTGTTTGGAGTGTGTACAGACCCTTGTGCTGAGCAGCAGGGTGTTTGTGTGGTGTGTGTGCAGATCCTTGTGCTGAACAGCAGGGTGTGTGTTTGGAGTGTGTACAGACCCTTGTGCTGAGCAGCAGGGTGTTTGTGTGGTGTGTGTGCAGATCCTTGTGCTGAACAGCAGGGTGTGTGTTTGGAGTGTGTACAGACCCTTGTGCTGAGCAGCAGGGTGTTTGTGTGGTGTGTGTGCAGATCCTTGTGCTGAACAGCAGGGTGTGTGTTTGGAGTGTGTACAGACCCTTGTGCTGAGCAGCAGGGTGTTTGTGTGGTGTGTGTGCAGATCCTTGTGCTGAACAGCAGGGTGTGTGTTTGGAGTGTGTACAGACCCTTGTGCTGAACAGCAGGGTGTGTGTTTGGAGTGTGTACAGACCCTTGTGCTGAGCAGCAGGGTGTTTGTGTGGTGTGTGTGCAGATCCTTGTGCTGAACAGCAGGGTGTGTGTTTGGAGTGTGTACAGACCCTTGTGCTGAGCAGCAGGGTGTTTGTGTGGTGTGTGTGCAGATCCTTGTGCTGAACAGCAGGGTGTGTGTTTGGAGTGTGTACAGACCCTTGTGCTGAGCAGCAGGGTGTTTGTGTGGTGTGTGTGCAGATCCTTGTGCTGAACAGCAGGGTGTGTGTTTGGAGTGTGTACAGACCCTTGTGCTGAGCAGCAGGGTGTTTGTGTGGTGTGTGTGCAGATCCTTGTGCTGAACAGCAGGGTGTGTGTTTGGAGTGTGTACAGACCCTTGTGCTGAGCAGCAGGGTGTTTGTGTGGTGTGTGTGCAGATCCTTGTGCTGAACAGCAGGGTGTGTGTTTGGAGTGTGTACAGACCCTTGTGCTGAGCAGCAGGGTGTTTGTGTGGTGTGTGTGCAGATCCTTGTGCTGAACAGCAGGGTGTGTGTTTGGAGTGTGTACAGACCCTTGTGCTGAGCAGCAGGGTGTTTGTGTGGTGTGTGTGCAGATCCTTGTGCTGAACAGCAGGGTGTGTGTTTGGAGTGTGTACAGACCCTTGTGCTGAACAGCAGGGTGTGTGTTTGGAGTGTGTACAGACCCTTGTGCTGAGCAGCAGGGTGTTTGTGTGGTGTGTGTGCAGATCCTTGTGCTGAACAGCAGGGTGTGTGTTTTGAGTGTCTTCAGATCCTTGTGCTGAACAGCAGGGTGTGTGTTTTGAGTGTCTTCAGATCCTTGTGCTGAACAGCAGGGTGTGTGTTTTGAGTGTCTTCAGATCCTTGTGCTGAACAGCAGGGTGTGTGTTTTGAGTGTCTTCAGATCCTTGTGCTGAACAGCAGGGTGTGTGTTTTGAGTGTCTTCAGATCCTTGTGCTGAACAGCAGGGTGTGTGTTTTGAGTGTCTTCAGATCCTTGTGCTGAACAAGCAGGGTGTTGTGTGGAGTGTGTACAGACCCTTGTGCTGAACAGCCGGGTGTGTGTTTGGAGTGTATACAGATGCTTGTGCTGAACAGCAGGCTGTTTGTGTGGTGTGTGTGCAGACCCTTGTGCTGAGCAGCAGGGTGTTTGTGTGGAGTGTGTACAGACCCTTGTGCTGAACAGCAGGGTTGGTTTGTGGAGTGTGTACAGACCCTTGTGCTGAACAGCAGGGTGTTTGTGTGGAGTGTGTACAGACCCTTGTGCTGAACAGCAGGGTGTGTGTTTGGATTGTGTACAGACCCTTGTGCTGAACAGCAGGGTGTTTGTGTGGAGTGTGTACAGACCCTTGTGCTGAACAGCAGGGTGTTTGTGTGGTGTGTGTACAGACCCTTGTGCTGTGCAGCAGGGTGTTTGTGTGGTGTGTGTACTGACCCTTGTGCTGAACAGTAGGGTGTTTGGAGTGTGGACAGACCCTTCTGCTGAACAACAGGGTGTTTGGAGTGTCTACAGACCCTTGTGCTGAACAGCAGTGTGTTTGTGTGGAGTGTGTACAGACCCTTGTGTTTGCAGTCTGCAGTTAACCATGGCATTGTCAGCTTGTGAAGTATTTGTTCCATGCCAGAATGCAGAGAATTTTCCATAATAACCTCGTGTTGAAGGAATAGGAGGACAAAATCCCAAGCCAAAAGATGAGGTGGCCTTTTGTCGCCCATTAACTGTGCATTTGCTGTATTCACAGCATTCCATGAGCTGGAATACTCTCCACTGTTTGTATGATGTGGATGTTCTGACGTTGGACTGGTCAGAACTTCTTTCAAGTCACACTCCCGAGATAATTTAAGGTTTTATAAAAAATAGATCCCGAGACTTCTGAGTAATCCTTGGATTTACTTATTAATGAATCAAATCCTGCACCCCATTCTAAAAGATGAAAGACATAACAGCAATCTAGGTTTGTTCAATATATTGTATCAGAATATGACCTTGTGATCTTTCACTATAAATTCTGTGATCCTACTCCACTAGCTTCCTGAAGAAGGAGCAGCTATCCGAAAGCTTGTACTTCTAAATTAACCTGTTTGACTATAACCTGGTGTTGTGTGATCTTTAACTTTGTCCACTATTTGTATAGATTAGGTTCAGCTCTGTCTCCTTAGGACAATTAGCCAGCCAACAGGTCTTTATAAACATGCAGGAACCCAATACATCAAAACAAGGCAGAGATTATCGCAGACACTGTCAGCCAGAAGTGATAACTGAGAACTGGAACAAAACTGCATAAGCTCTCAATCAGAAACAAAATCAGAAAGTGCTGGAAGAGCTCAGCATGTCTGGGAGAAATCAGAGCTAACGTTTCAGGTCGAGTGACCCATCCTGAGAATCGCCAAGTGGATGATCTATTTTGAGTGACTCCTGAGGCCCTCAGTAATAACAGATACCAGTCTTCAGCCAAATCGACTCCCTCTATGTGAACAGGACCATGGTTCCAGATGCTGGAAAGTCTGGGGTACTTGGCTCACCTCATGACTCCCAAAGCCTGTTTACCATCTCCAAGGCACAAATCAGGAGCACACTGGAACACTCTCCACTTGGCTGATGGGTACAACGTCAGCAACTTTCAAGAGGATTATCACCATCCAGAGCACGGTGGCCCATTTGAATGGCACTCCATCTGCCAACTTCAATATTCACTCCTTCCACCACTGGTACCCAGTGCCAGCAGTGTGTACCATCTACAAAATGCCCTTCAGAAATTCAACCAAGTGTCCAGCAGCACCTTACAGACCTCTAATGCCTCTACCACCTGGATGCAAAATGGCAGCAGGTACATGGGAACACCACCCCTTGCAGTATTTGCTTTGATTCTAGTTATGAATGGCCTATCGTTTACACACACAGCCGCTCGGCCTAGTGAGGAATTAACTGTCAACTCCACCCTAGTCCTCTCTGTGGAGGATCAATGGAATTCCTGCCCCACATCCCACCTCAGGAGCTGTTGGATGCATTGTTAAGGGATTAGCAACCTGCAAACCCTTTCCCGCACGGAGTGGGAGAGCTTTGTGGGTTCTTGTGATAGTGTCCTCAGCTTTGAGCCAGGGGGCCTGAGTTCACCTGCTCCAGAGGTGCATTATTAATCTCAGAGCAGATCGATTCAGAAAAGATCCGAGACTGGGAGAGCTGTCTGCTTCATGAATCCCAGTCTGAGCTTCCACTTTAGTGAGCAAGTGTCATCATTATTCCAAGGGTCTGTACTCCTTCCTGTAAATACTTCCAGTTTATCGAACCTCCCTGTTTAGTCTCTTACATTGAATAGCTGCTGCAACATGAAAGTTGAAGGGGAGAGAATGAAGATAAAGATTGAAGATAAAGATTGATTTGTTTGTTACCAACTGAGTGAAGGGAGTGATTTGTTGGGTTTGTTGAAACAAATCAGAGAGTGTTCGCTCAGAATCCTTCCCCTGTGTAAACTCCCACGGTGAATCGTTTGGAGAGATGGCAATGGAAGTCATGATGAGCTTGTTAACGGCTCGTGAGGAGCCAATTACAGGATCCTGAGAACTGAGTGATGTGGGGGTCTCTGTCTTCCTGAGAGGAGGATGAACGCCTAACACACACACACACTCTGTCACTCTTACACTTACACACACTCACTCACACTCTCATACACACACTCACAGACATGCACTCTCTCACACACACTGAGTGATGTGGGGGTCTCCTAACACATACATACACACTCTCACTCTTACACACACTCACTCACACTCTCATACACACACTCACAGACATGCATTCTCACACGCATAGAGACATGCACTCACTCACACACATTCAGATACGTACTCTTTCACTTACAGATGCACACTCTCACTCACACACACACAATACATACTAATTCTTCATTCTGATGATAAAAGACTTATAGAATAGAATCCCTACAATGTGGAAACAGGCCATTCAGCCCAACAAGTCCACACTGACACTCTGAACAATATCCTCCCAAACCAATTCCCTTACTTAATCCATCTAGCCTTCATTGCTGAACACAATGGGCAATTCACCCTGACCTGCACATCTTTGGATTGTGAGAGGAAACTGGAGCACCCAGAGGAAACCCACACTGACACGGGGAGAATGTCAAACTCCACACAGACCCGAGGCTGGAGTTGAACCTGGGTCCCTGGCGCTGTGAGGCAGCAGTGCTGACCACAGAGCCACCATGTAACCCTAGGCTCCGATGCCAAGTATAAGGGAGCGACTGCATTATCTATGACCATAGATTGGAAGGTGCACTCCTGAACGGATTAGAAGGCAGGAGTGGCCAGCTGTACAACATCAAAGAAGCAAAGCTTTAGATGTCGGAGTCCGCGGGTGGAGTCTGTGAGGATCAGAGTCTCAGCAAGAATTCATGTCTGATGGTGTTAAGATCCTCAGGCACTGATATCCAGCACCCACGCTGCTCCATTAGCCACAGTGAAAGTCACAGCAGGCCTCAGGCCTCTGCATTCAGACAGGCAGCAGGTAAGCAGTGCCTGTATTGCTGGGGTAAGGCTGCTCCAGTTGCTAACTCCAGTCTTGGTCCTGGCTTCGGGCAGACTGCGTCTTTCCCAAGAACATGGCCCTGTACAAAACGGCAAACCCATATCAGACAGATAAGTTAACGTTCAATGACACACAATCATTGATTGTTTCTAATGCAGGAGAATGCCATTCAGCCCATTTGGCCCATGCTGGCTCAGTGCCAGAATTACATAGTTCATCTGGATCCGGCACTCATGAGGCATAGACACCAGAATGTAGTGTATTCACTCTCACCCCAATCTGGAAAGCACAGACTCCCCATCACCCCCAGCCCCATCACCGACACCCACACTCCCCATCACCCCCAGCCCCATCACCGACACCCACAATCCCCATCACCCCCATGCCCATCACCCACACTCACATTCCCCAT
>NC_057749.1:22171929-22173617 GCF_004010195.1 Chiloscyllium plagiosum
AACTCCAGTCCATCACTCAATTTTAACCTACAACCTCTCCCCCTTCACCCCCATTGGAAAGCCCCACCCTTAACCCCACTTTTAACTCACACCCTCACCTCCTTCACCCCCACTCTAAACCCCAGATTACACTAAACTCACTGCGATCCCATCACTCCAATCTAATCTCTGCCCTGACCTGTCACGTTCCTCAACACTCCTGGCCTGTACCTCAATCCTCAGCCTGTTCAGCCCAGTGTAAATGCCCAGCCACAGCCCTTGAGCCACACCTTTAAAACCTTCAATCTCAGCCACCCTCAGTCCCACGTTGCTGACCACGGGGATGAGCTGTACACTGAGGGAGTTGCAGTGCAAATTGTGGCATGGCTTGGTGTGTGAGTGAGGGTAAGTTCCAGTCTGAGGGACCAGGCTAATAACCATCATTGGAAACACCAGACTCCCACCCCCACAGCACCAGAAGAGTAAACGGGGCAAAGCACATCTCCCAACTAACACATCCATCACTCAGACTGTCATGATAGAAATGAGCTCAGCTAGCTTGACTTCATAGAATATGAGTTCCCTCACTGGGGCTGTGAACTGGATATAAACTTCATCAGTCCTGATGGAGGGCTTTTGCCTGAAACGTCGACTCTCCTGCTCCTCGGACGTTGCCTGACCTGCTGTGCTTTTTCAGCACCACATTCTCGACTCTGATCTCCAGCATCTACAGTCCTCACTTTCTCCTAGCTATAAACAGGAGTGTCAGGGGCCCTGCTCACTCTGGGAGCCGGCTCTGAGCTAGCTTAGTCAGTGTCGCGTATCGTGCACATGCAAATATAGGGTGGCTTGGTGACGGGACACCAACCTTCATGGACAATTGGGAGAATCCAAGAGAGGAATTGAGTTGGACTATATCAAAGAACCTGGGGGTTGTTTTCACTAAGGAAGAAAGGGCAGTTTGGGAGACGGTCCACATTTCGGCAGAATTGCAAAAATATAAACGTTGAGAGAGCCTTGCCATTTGTGGATGAGCCTAAAGCAGGAAGTGAGAGGTGGAGTGGCAGCTAGCACTGATTGGTTAAACAGAATATTTTTTTTGTCTAGAATCTCAGGCAGTAGTGTGAACAATTACAGAATTTTAAACAGACAAGAATTCATCGGGCTTTCAAAACATCATGGTTAGTGTTGGAATTAATCAATAAAATGAACTCAATGAAAATTTAAATTAGAACGGAACATCTCTTATTGGTCTGATGATCTTTCTCATGGATTTCTTTGTCCCAACTCCAGGAAGTTCATCTCTGATTCAGAGAATCCATGGTGCAGTGATCAGCAACAAGGCCTGGCCTAACAGGAGTGAGTGATCCTGCAGGCGCTCCTCTGTTGGCAGAGTTAGGAGACTGGGAATTGTCTAACAAATAGGGTCACTCACCTCAAATGGGAGGCGAACACAAGGGTTGAGGGGGTGCAGTGTGTTCAATCTGGCGGTCAGTATTTCACACAATTCACCAGGAATGTGCACCACTGGACCTTTCACACTCATCACTAAGCTCTCACACTCACGACTAACCCCCTCACACTCACCACTGACCCCCTCACTTTCACCACGGACCCCCTCACACTCACGACTAACCTCTCACACTCACCACTAACCCCCTCACTTTTACCACTGACCCCCCTCACACTCACCACTGACCCCCTCACTT
>NC_057749.1:22174069-22176472 GCF_004010195.1 Chiloscyllium plagiosum
GACCACACCCACCCAGTACTGACCACTCCCACGCAGCATTGACCCTCTCCCAAGTAATACTGACCACACCCACCCAGTACTGACAACCCTCCACCCAGCACTGACCCCTCCCACCTAGTACTGATCACTCCCACCCAGCATTGACCCAGTGCTGACCACACCCACCCAGCACCAGCCACTCAAACTCAATGCCAACCCCCACACCAGTCACTGACCATCCCATTGGCACTGATAGCTCTCACCCAGCATTCACCCCCAAATCCTGTTGTTATCCTCAAACGTTCTGTTACTTGGAAATAGCGACCACACTTTTTTTATTTATAAATAGAATACAGGATTCTAGTGAGCTGTTTGATCTGTTGGTATGAGTGAGAGTGTACAATATCAGAACATTCTGCCCAACTCTCCCTATGCCCAACGTTAACTTCCTCCCATCCTTCCTCATCTAACTCCACCAAATAATAACTTCTCCCTATATCCCTCTTTGGGTTACAGCTTCTCCTTAAATACATTGACACAATTCACCTCAACACATCAAAAAATTCCTTCTGTGCTTACTGTTGGATTGCCAATGAGTACCGTTGGTTTCAGATCCCACCCTCAGCGCAATCAGTGAATCCTCCACAAAACTGCAACAAAATTCTACAAATTATATGAAGTGCTTTATTACCGGGAGCTTCTGCTCACTCTCATTTACAGATCAGTGAACATCACAGCTGCCAGGAACCCAGTGTAACATACTAGACCATCACTTTCGTACATTGAACAGGCAATATATTTAAGAATGGTACATTTTAGATTAGATTACTTACAGTGTGGAAACAGGCCCTTCGGCCCAACAAGTCCACACCGCCCCGCCGAAGCGCAACCCACCCATACCCCTACATTTACCCCATACCTAACACTACGGGCAATTTAGCATGGCCAATTCACCTGACCTGCACATCTTTGGACTGTGGGAGGAAACCGGAGCACCCGGAGGAAACCCACACAGACACGGGGAGAATGTGCAAACTCCACACGGTCTGAGTCGGGAATTGAACCCGGGTCTCTGGCGCTGTGAGGCAGAAGTGCTAACCACTGTGCCACCGTGCTGTAAAACATAGGCAATGACAAAAATAAACATTTTTAATCCAAGCATCAATGCACCAAATATGAGCTTCTTGTTTATTCATTCATGGGATGTGAACGTCACTGGCAAGGTCGGCATTTATCAAACGTTCCCTGATTGCCCTTGAGAAGTTGATGGTGGGCTACCATCTTAAGCCACTGCAGTTTCTGTGGTGTAGATAGATCCCCAAAAATGTTAGGGAGTGAGTTTCAAGGTTTTTGACTCAGTGAGGGAATGGCGATACATTTCCAAGTCGGGATGGTGTGCGACTCAGAGCGGATTGTGGAGGCAGCGGTGGTGGTGGTGTTCCCATGCATCTGCTGCCCCTTATCCTTCTGGGTGGAAGAGGGTACTGGCAAAAGAAAAGGGTTCAGAAAAGAATTACCAGGATGTTGCTGGGAATGGAAGGTTGAGCTAAAAGGATAACCTGGGACTTATTTCACTGGCGTGTAGGAAGTTGAGAGGGTGACCTTATAAATGTTTATAAAATCATGAGGGGCATAGATAAGGTGAATGACAGTGATCTATTCCAAAGGATGGGTGAGTTCAAAAACAGGAGACATATTTTCAAGTTGAGCGGAGAAAGATTTAAAAAGGACCTGAGGGGCTACTGCCCTTGGATGGAGATGATTGTTCTTCAACCACCACAACCATTTTCCTTTGTCTTGGGTATGACTCCCACCAGCAAAGAGGTTTCCCCTTGATTCCTGTTGGCTTGGGATTTGCTTATGTTCCTTGATGTCCTGCCCAGTGAAGCAGTTGAGGCTACCTCCTTGTATGTCTTCAAAGCAAAGATAGATGGATTTTTCAACTGTAAAGGAATCAAGGGTTGTGGTGAGAGGGTAGGTAGGTTGAGCTGAGGCCATGAAAAGGTCAGAAGAAAGTGAGGACTGCAGATGCTGAAGATCAGAGCTGAAAAACGTGTTGCTGGAAAAGCACAGCAGGTCAGGCAGCATCCAAGGAGCAGGAGAATCGATGTTTCAGGCATGAGCCCTTCTTCAGGAATGAGGAACGTGTGCCAAGCAGGCTGAGATAAAAGGTAGGGAGGAGGGACTTGGGGGAGGGAGGTTGGGAATGTGATAGGTGGAAGGAGGTTAAGGTGAGGGTGATAGGCCGGAGAGGGAGTGAGGGTGGGGAGGTCAGGAAGAAGATTGCAGGTCAAGAAGGTGGTGCTGAGTCCAAGGGTTGGGCTGAGATAAGGTGAGGGGAGGGGAAATGAAGAAGCTGGAGAAATCTGAGTTCATCCCTTGTGGTTGGAGGGTTCCTAGGCAGAAGATGAGGCGCTCTTCCTC
>NC_057749.1:22176540-22192288 GCF_004010195.1 Chiloscyllium plagiosum
TCTTGCGGTTGCAGGGGAAGGTGCCGGGATTGGAGGTTGGGTTGGTGGGGGGTGTGGATCTGATGAGGGAGTCGCGGAGGGAGTGGTCTTTCTGGAACGCTGATAGGGGAGGGGAGGGAAATATATCCTTGGTGGTGGGGTCTGTTTGGAGGTGGCAGAAAAGGTCAGATTATTGAATGGCGGAGCAGGCTCAATGGGCCAGACGGCCTACCCTGCTCCTATTCCTTGCATTCTTAGGACACACTCAGCCAAGGAGTGACACTCGCACCTCACCTCTACAATTCAAATCTTTTCTCTATATTTGAACCAAGGCTGGAATGAAGTCAGGAGCCAAGTAGCCTTGGCAGAACACAAACTGAGTGACGGTGCTGACTCACGGCTGAGTAAGTGCCACGTCTGAAAGCTCTGATGAGAACCTCCTCCATCTCTTTGCTGAAAGTTCAAAAGTTTGTGCTGGGTCAGTCATTGACGAGATTTGATTGTCCTGTCTAAACCTGTGCGGTGTTCTGCATTGTTGGGTAGATATCAGTGTTGTAGCTGTACTGGAACAGCTTGGCTAGGGGAGCAGCATATTCTGGAGCAGAGGTCTTCACAATAGCCAGAATATTGTTGAGATTCATAGCTTTTGTAGTATTAACTATCTTTTGCTAGTACGTGCCATTACTGAATTGGCTGAAGACTGGCATCTCTGATTTTGGGTACTTCTACGCGCAGAAGATAATGTTTCAGTCTTATCTGTTGCATTGATATGCTGCATTGCCCCATCATTGAGAATGGGGTTATTTGTGAAGCCTTCCCTTTTTATTAGTTATTTAACTGTTTCTCACCAGTTCTGACAAAATGTGATAGGACTGCAGAGTTTTGGTCTGATCTGATTGATTGGAGTTGGAACAATCGATTGGAGTTCACTCCAACTCAACCATGTCAATCTCTTATCCTAACCTAATCTAGTCCCATTTGCCAGCACCCGGCCCATTTCCCTCGAAACCCTTCCTATTCATGTACCCATCCAGATGCCTTTTAAATGTTGCAATTGTACCAGCCTCCACCACTTCCTCTGGCAGCTCATTCCATACACGCACCACCCTCTGTGTGAAAAAGTTGCCCCTTAGGTCCCTCTTAAATCTTTCCCCTCCCACCTTAAGCCCTCTAGTTTTGAATTCCCACTTGTCTATTTTGTCCTATCCATGCCCCTCATGATTTTATAAACGTCTACAAGGTCACCCCTCAGCCTCTGACGCTCCAGGGAAAACAGCCCCAGCCTATTCAGCCTCTTCCTGTAGCTCAAACCCTTCAGCCCTGGCAACGTCTTTGTAAATCTTTTCTGAACTCTTTCAAATTTTGCAACGTGGAGTCCCGTATTTTATTTTCACCAGAGTGACATTTCATTTTCCATAGACAGTTTCGGAACCTGTAAAACGTAATCTGTTTGAAGAGGCCATCAGCGTAATGTTCAGTATTGCTCTTGACTGAGATGGAGAAGAGCTGAAACACATTATAGACACAACCATAAGACTACACACATAATACAATTTACTGTTAATTGAACATTCATAACTGCTTGCCTTACAGAGCTACAAGAAGTTGGCTAATATTTGTAATGAGTGACCAATTGCAACAGCAGCTGCAAGTTGCATTTTTATAGCACTCAACATCACAAAATATACCAAGGTCTTCTCAGGGCATTACCCTCACGTGAGCACACACATTCCTCCATCTTACTTAATAATACACAGAAACATTCTACATTATAATACACATATACAGCGCCGAAAGCAATCAATTTCACCCAACTGTTCTGTGCAGCTAGCCTTTCTCCATATAAAACTGTTCTTTTTTGTTAAATTCACTCATGGGATGAGGCCATCAATGGCCGGCCCAGCATGGAACATAATTAAGAAAGGCCTTTAGATTAGATGCAACTATCAAGAAAGTCAATGTGTGTTGTCTCCTCTGAACACAAAAAACGAGATGGATTTGAACTGCTTCAGTAGCTGTGTATGTACATAAAGATTTGCCTCATTAGGAATAATGTATAGTTTTACAAACAAAAATTATTGTCCATCCCTAATTGCCCTGCAGAAGGTGGTAGTGAGCTGCCTCCTTGAACTGCTGCAGTTCATATGGTTTGGTTAGACCTCAATACTGTTGGAGAGGAAGTTCCAGGATTTTGACCCAATTGACGTCCCTGTTATACAAGGGATGTGATCACACTGGAGAGGGTGCAGAGGAGATTGACCGGGGCTGTTGTCGGGGCTGGAGAGTTTCAGTTATGGAGAGAGATTGGACAGACTGGGATTATTTTCCTTAGAGCAGAGGGGACGTGATTGGGATGTACAAAATTATGAGGGGTACAGACAGGGTGGACAGGAACAAACCTTTCTCCTTGATAGAAGGATCAATGAGCAGGGTCTTGATTTTAAGGTAAGGGGCAGAAGGTTTAGACGAGATGTGAGGAAAATACTTTTTGCCCAGAGGGTGGTGAGAATCTGGAATTCACTGCCTGGAAGAGTGGGAGAAGCGGAAACCCTCATAGCATTGAAGAGGTATTTAGATGTACACTTACAGTGCCAAGGCTATGGGCCAAATGATGGAAAATTGGTTTCGAATAGTTGGATGTTTATTTTTGACTGGCCCTGGCTTGATGGGCTGAAGGTCCTTTTTTTTTGTGCTGTGACTCTCTAACTCTGTGACGGTGAAGGAACATCAATATATTTCTAAGTCAGGATGGCTTGGAGGAGAACTTGCAGGTGGTGGTGATCCCATGTACCTGCTGCCCTTGTCATTCTGGAAGGAAGTGGCTGTTTGGAAGGTGCTGTCTAAGGACTTTTAGTGAAGTTTTGTCATGCATCTTGTAGATAGTACACTGCTGCTACAGAGTGTCAGTGGCGAAGGGAGTGGATGCTTATGGATGTGGAGCCTATCAAGTGGGCTGCTTTGTCCTGGGTGATGTCAAGCTTCTTGAAGGTTGTTGGAGCTGCGTCCTTCCAGACAAGTGGGGAGTATTCCATCACACTCCTGACTTGTGCCTTATAGATGGTGGACAGGCTTTGGGGTGTCAGGCAGTAAGTTATTCATTGCAAAACTCTTGGTCTCTCACCTGCTCATGTAGCTATTGTCTTTATACAGCCAGTCCAGTTTAGTTTCTGGTCAATAATAATCCCTAGATGTCAATAGTGGGGAATTCAGAGTCTAGAGAGTGGTGCTGGAAAAGCACAGCAGGTCAGGCAGCATCCAGAGAGCAGGGGAATCGATGTTTTGGCCATGAACACCCTTCCCCCACCACCACCACATTCCTGATGAAGAGCTTATGGCCGAAATGCCAATTCTCCTGCTCCTCGGATACTGCCTGACCTGCTGTGCTTTTCCAATTCCGCACTCTTGACTCGATCTCCAGCATCTGCAGTCCTAGTAGGGAATTCAGTTTTGGATTCATTGAATATCAAGGGACAATGGTTAGATTCACCCTCATTGGAATGGGTCATGTGTATGGCATAGATGTTTAGATTACAGATTACATTAGATTACATTACAGTGTGGAAACAGGCCCTTCGGCCCAACAAGTCCACACTGACCCGCCGAAGCGTAACCCACCCATACCCCTACATTTACCCCTTACCTAACACTACGGGCAATTTAGCATGGCTAATGACCACCTGACCTGCACATTTTTGGACTGTGGGGGGAAACTGGAGCACCCAGAGGAAACCCACGCAGACACGGGGAGAAAGTGCAAACTCCACACAGTCAGTCGCCTGAGGCGGGAATTGAACCCGGGTCTCTGGCGCTGTGAGGCAACAGTGCTAACCACTATGCCACCGTGCCGCCCACTAACTTATTTGCCACTTATTGGAGTAAAGCCGGATATTGTCCAGGTCTTGCTACACTTTGGCATAGAAATCTTCCCAATCTCTTAATCAAATCATCTCAAAAATAACATCCTAATAACATCATGCCCTCAGGCATCGTTCACCCAATAACATTTTATGTTTCCTCTCTATGTCAGTTTGAAAGCAAAGTGAACCCAATTGGATGATTCAACATTTGTCAAAAAGCCTTCCCTCCCATGTTTTTTGGTTAGACCCTCGGCATGTGACTCTTACACCTATTATGTTATTCCAGTCTTTGAGTTTACTTCCAGCTCCACCTTATTATTAATTTTTTTTGTAATTACCTCTCTGCTTCAATTAATCAGATTACAGGTCATCCCTTTGCTTATTATTCAGTTGTTGACACTTTACTCACACAGTCTGACACTCTCGATCACCTGCATTGACCTATTATTCATCCTGTTGACACTCCACTCACACCATTTGTATGATCTTTTGATCTGTCTGTTTATAAAGTCTGTGCCTGAATACTCTCTTCACTTCATCTGATAAAGAGGCAGCGCTCCGAAAGCTTGTGATTTCAAATAAACTTGTTGGACTATAACCTGGTGTCATGTGACTTTTGACCATGTCCACCACAGTCCAACACCTGCACCTCCCACATCATCTCGTTTTTTTTTGACATTTCAACCTTGCAGAAGGAAAAATGACCCAACAAAATGTCCATAAAAGCCATAATCTCTCTAAAAATTTATTTTTATCTTTCCCCAGGTTTGCACATAGTGATGTTCCAAAGATTGATCTTCAATTCCTGAAGACTCCAAGCCAATCCTGGAGGATTGGTCACCCTTGTAGCTCATGACCGAAGTCACATGAACCTGATGAAGCTGGTTGATTTCAAATAAACCTGATGGACTGTAACCTGGTGTCATGAAACTTCGGACTCTGTCCAACCCCATTCCAACACTGGCACCTCCACATCACGCCCACCCTTGTAGCTCGCTCCACATTATTTTATCTCATCGATTCCATTTACCACTCTCTAGACAAAGACATTTCTGCTGGATCCTCTGTTAGATATTGAATCTTACAGCTTGTGACCCTTGCCTTTGGAAGTTGATACAACCTCTCCACATCCTACCTGAACTGTAGCACCTTTGTCACTCTATCGGACCACTCCCTGCCTTCCTTTCCCTCATGAATAGAGCTTGCTGCTCAGTTGTGTCGTAGTGGCTTCAACCTTTTGCAAAGCAACGCCATTAGAGGTAATTAGCCTGGCATTGTAGCAGCACACTAACAATGAACAAGCTCATAAAATGCACTAAGAAAATATTCCTCGGGTGTTTGTCAGTGACCTACTGTGTGGTTCAAAGGTTCCAACATTCAAATGACACCTTTCTATTCCTCTCCTAATAATCACATGAAATTTCTTGACTGAGTCTGTTGGAAGCATTGCCAGTGCAATTATCCAGGGCTGTAACCGCCGCTGGTCATTAGATAGACATTTGAATATGGCCCTACCTCTTTATGGGCTCCGCAGATTGGTAAAATTGGAAACACAGAAGGTTATGTTAATTCTGAGGGAGAGAAAAAAAAAACTTTGCATAGTGACAATCAAATGAAACTTGACTGTCAACATTGCTGTCATTATCAGAGGCTGAACTACAGAAGAAAAGATATCAAAGTCTGCTCCAATGTACAGGAGCCTATTGAGGTCAACTCTGCCCCCTCCTACACCAGCCCCCCCCCCTCCCATCCTCCAACAATATTTATAATGAAAGAACAAAGCTTTAGATGTCACCACTGATTACCTCAGTCTACAAAAGAAAGGTTGTTCCTGCATGGTTTCCCTTAGGCCTCTCTGCTAAATTTACCTGGTACTTATTTCAGGGACACAGAAACACACTGAGCTTAAAAGCCCTGCCAACTAATAAGGTTTGCATATTCCAGAGAGAGCGCATACACAATGAGGAAGAAAAAGGAATGGTATTATTAAACATAAAATATACTGAAGATGGTAAGCCATGAAACTTTAATGCAGCTTGACTTTTGCCTGAATTTCTTTAAGTCATTTACATCTTTGTGAAAACCGCTGCAGAACTGAATGCTAATAGAGTGAGTAATCGCGAGAAACAATCCAATCAGACAGGCAGGAAAATGAACTCGCCAGAGGAAAACTTTCCATATATTTTATATTTTGCTTTGCATTGTCAAGAAAGTGGTGTAAAAATAAGAGCAGCGCTGCGCAACGGTTCCTGGGAGCCAGACAGGGAACTGAAAAGAAGAATCAGTGTCTTTTGTGGGAGAGCTGTAGGCTATGACCATTATCTCCCCTGCCATTCTACTTGCATTTACATATCCAAGGCCACCTGAGGTAATGCAGGCATTTCAATCCAGGTTCAGTCCCTGCAAAGATCAGGCGGTGAATGAAACAGGACGAACACTAGCTGCCAAGATGTAAGTAGCCACATGCACATTCTGCAAACAATTCCCTTTGAAGAGATCTCCTTTTCAGTGCACTGCAATCCAGACATAATAGAATGTGCCAGAAATCATTAAAAAACAACCACAGGCTCTTCAGCCCAGCACTCAAAAAAACTTAAAACTTTATTTATATTCCAGGATTAATCACTCTTCCCCTATTCAGCAAGGACTGCTGTTGCCTGAGACCCTGAGCCAAGCCTGTAGCTGGGAGAATGGAGACGTGCAGTGTTGAAATAGTGTCAAAACAGATGGAGCTTTTTCTTTCTCTCTCATTTAGTATCTGAGAGACTGTGACTCCCTGAAAATCAACAAGTTCCAGGACAATGGCTGAAAAAGTCTTACAGCGGAGCGAAGGGAGGTTTGTCCGGAGCCAAATTAAAACTGAGTTCATTTTGTTCCGCAGTCGATGAAATGCTCTTTGGGGTGTTGCTGTTAAATGGAATCAGAGCTGAAGTCGAACGATGTCGCTGCCTATCACAGTCTTCCCCCCTGTTTAAAGCGTGCCCTGAAACACCCCAATTCGCAGCACCCTGCAAAAATCTATTCAGGATTAAATGTGAAACGCAAGCGACTGTCAAAGTTTGGGCCAGCCCGCTCCCAGTTTTGAGAAATTAGAAACACCACATCCCTTAGCAATGAGTGGGATCAAAGTTGGCAGCAGCAACGAGGTGGTTTTGCCTGAATTCTTTGTCAGTTTGGCTTCAGTTCTATCACACGCTGACTTTTTGATCACATTGTTCAAAGAATCAAGTGAGTGAGGGAGAGAAAAAAAAGTTCTGTCTCCTTTTCTCTCTTCTTTAGCAGCCCGGTGTTGGCAGTTTTCCATGGCAACCAACTGTCTCATCATCTCCAGGCTGGCTGCAGCACCAGCTCCTGGTACTACACAAGTACAGCCCGAGGTGCCACTCTCTCTGACTGCAACCACCCGCCAACTCAACTTTACCCCCCCGTCCCCAAAATGCCCCCCTACCATCTCTCTGTGAGGCACCTCTGCCATCTGCTGTGCCAGGGTTGGGAACGTGCCACTCGGGCAATCCAAACACGCTCCTTCATCCAGCACAATGGCCCAATTATAAAATGCATCACGTCATACGAGGGAGACAGGGAGAGCGTATAAGGCTTTACTTGGGACAAAGACACCAAACGCGGAAAAGGGCATAATGTTTGAGGAACCCGACCGTTGTAGAAGTATATGTTTTACTGATAAAGCAAAACAGCAAAGAATGAAGTTTTTAAAAATTGTTATGAGTGTAGATTATCAAGTGGTGCGTGGTAAACAGAATCAAACCAGATCCTGTCATTGCTTCAAATGATGAACAGAAACTTCCATCTACATCATGTCACCAATGTACGCATATGGAGGAAGTGATGGGCCAGTGGTACCATCACTAGATTATTAATTCAGCAATCAGGCCTTGTTGTATTATCACTGGACTGTTAATTCAGAGACCCAGCTATTGTTCTGGGAGCACAGGTTCAGATCCTGCCACGGCAAATGGTGGAATTTGAATTTGACAAAAATCTTGAATTATGAGACTAATGATGACCCATGAATCCATTGTCAATTGTTGGGAAAACCCATCTGTGTCACTAATGTCCTTTTGGGAAGGAAACTGCCATCCTTACCAGGTCTGGCCTACATGAGATTCCAGACCCACAGCAATGTGGTTGACTCTTAAAACAGCCCTCTGGGCAATTAGGGATGGGCAATAAATGCTGGCCTGGCCAGTGATGCCCTCATCCTGTGGATGAATAAAAGAAATCCAGGGAAGTTCTAGGGATTAGGGTTTGCATCCCCCCACAGCAGATGTTGCAAATTTAATTCAATAATAATCTGGAATTAAGAGACTCATGATGACACGGAATCCATTGTCAATTGTCAGGGGGAAAAACAACTATCTGGGTCTCTAATGTCCTTTAGGGAAGGAAACAGCCATCCTTACATGGTCTGACCTACATGTGACTCCAGACCCACAGCAATGTGCTTGACTCTTAACTGCCCTCTGGGCAATTAGGGATGGGCAATAAATACTGGCTGAGCTAGAGATGTCTTTGTCCTTTGAGTGAATAAAAAAGACCTTGTAATTATTGGCTGATATACTAATTGCCTTCTTGATTGCTATCTGTCATTGCAAGTTAATTTTTTGTGTGCATTAACCAATGACAAACCAATCCCTCTACACATCAATGTTGATATCGCACCATTTAAAAATACTTAGTTTTTTCCATTCCTAAACTCACATATTTTCCCCCTATATTCCATCTGGTATCGCTGCCCGCTCTCTATAGCTCCTCATCGACTTGTGTCTTCCTGTCTTACTTTCCAGCCTTGCTTTATATCATCAGCAGGTAATATATTTGGCCCCCTTCTTCCAAGTCATTAATGTAGATCATATACAGCTGAACCCCCAGCCCTGATCTATACAGCAGCCAATTGCTTCTGTTCATGACAGGCATTTATTAGCGATAGGCGGAGTGGCTTTTCTGTGGGGAATGTTGTGTCTCACAAACTTGAGTGAGTTTTTCGAGTAAGTGACAAAATTGATTGGTGAGCCTAGGGCAGTAAATGTAATTGATACATTCATTAGCAAGGTCTTTGACAAGGTCCCTCATGGCGTGCTGATACAGAAGGTGAAGTCACATGGGATCTACAGTGAGCTGGTTAGATGGATATAGAACTGGCTTAGTGATAGAAGACAGAGTGGCAGTGGAAGGGTGTATCTCTGACTAGAGATCTGTGACCAGCGATGTTCCACAGGGATCAGTGCTGGAACCCTTGCTGTTTGTAATACATATAGATGACCTGGAGGAGAACAGAGGTGGCCCGATTAGTACATTTGGAAATGACACAAAGATTGGGGTCGTGATGGGTAGCGAGGAGGTTGCCAGAAGATACAGCAAGTTGTAGATAGGCAGAGATTTGGGTGAAGAAATGGCAAATGGAATTTGATCCGGACAAATGCAAGGTGATGCATTCTGTAAGATCTAATGCAGGAAGGAAGTATACAATCAATGGCAGAACCCTTAGGAGCATCAACATCCAGAGGGATCGAGGCAAACAGGTCGACAGTTCACCTAAAGTGGCAACACAAGTGGGTCAAGAAGACATATGGCATGCTTGCCCACATCGATCAGGGCACGGGGTATAAAAAGTGATGACTTTGGCTAGCCATATGTGCAATATTGCATACAGTACTGGTTGCCACACTACCAGAAGGATGTGGAGGCCTTGGAAGAGGGTACAGGGTTAGACCTACCATTCCAGGGATCTTCCGTGTCAATCTCCACTGGGCACGCTCCAGTGCCAGTATGTCCTTCCTGAGGTGTGGGGACCAAAACAGGACACAGTACTCCAAATGGGGCCTAACCAGAGCTTTATAAAGTCTCTAGTACAACAGTGCTTTTATATTCCAACCCTCTTGAGATAATTGACAACATTGCATTCGCTTTCTTAATCACGGACTCAACCTGCATGTTTACCTTTAGAGAATCCTCAACTAGCACTCCCAGATCCCTCTGTACTTTGGCTTTATGAATTTTCTCACCATTTAGAAAGTAGTTCATGCTTTTATTCTTTTTTCCAAAGTGAAAGACCTCGTATTTGCTCACATTGAATTCCATCAGCCATTTCCTGGACCACTCTCCCAAACTGTCTAGATCCTTCTGCAGCCTCCCCACTTCCTCAGTACTACCTGCCTGTCCACCTAACTTTGTATCATCGGCAAACTTCGCTAGAATGTCCCCAGTCCCTTCATCCAGATCATTAATACTTTGTCCATTAAGACTTTGTCTATTTACCCTATCCATGCCCCTCATAATTTTGTAGACTTCTGTAAGGTCACCCCCTCAGCCTCCGACGGTCCAGGGAAAACAGCCCCAGCTGGTCCAGCCTCTCCCTGTAGCTCAGATCCTCCAACCCTGGCAACATCCTTGTAAATCTTTTCTGAACCCTTTCAAGTTTCACAGATTCCCTTCGATTCCTGGATCGACAGGTTCCTCTCGTTGCAGGGCTGACAAATTCAATTCTAATCCTGGACAGAGCGATTCCCTTTCTTGTTGGAATCTTGCGATGAAAGCAGTCCCTCCATGAGTCACTGGTCCCTGCCTCCATCCCTCCCAACAACCCAGTCCCTTCCTATGGAATCTTTGTGTGCAAAGGTGGGGGATACAACACCTGCCCTTTCTGCACATCCATTTCCATCATCCAAGATCCCAGACACCCCTTTCAGATGAGACAGTGACTCATGTGTATATTTTTCATATTGTTCTTGACATAGTCTGCTATGCAATAGTAGGAACAAAACACAGATTGGAAATTGCCTTATGGAGTTTGGGTGGCACGGTGGCTCAGTGGCTAGCACTGCTGCCTCACAGCGCCAGAGACACAGGTTCAATTCCAGCCTCGGATAACTGTCTGCGTAGAGTTTGCACACTTTCCCTGTGTCTGCATGGGTTTCCTCCGGGTGCTCCAGTTTCCACCCACAGTCCAAAAACTTGGCGAATTGGCCATGCTAAAAAAATTGTCCATAGTGTTCAGGGATGTGTAGGTTAGGTGCATTTGTCATGGGAAATGGAAGGTTGTAGGGTAGGGGAATGCGTCTGGGTGGGATAGTCTTCGGAGGGTCGGTATGGACTTGTTGGGCTGAAATGCCTGTTTCCACACTGGAGGGATTCTATGATTCTGTGTACATCCGACAAGTGTGACCAGTCATGTTAATCCTGCACTCCTCTCCCACTGTCCTAGACTATTCCAGTGAAACCAGACACAAGCTCAAGGAACAACACCCCAATTCCACAGTTCAGGTCAATAGTTTGAAACCGAGCCTCTTTTCCCAGTTTGAGCAATAGCAGATGTTGGGAATGATTCCCTCCTTCTCCTCAAAATGCTTCTTTTATTTCTTTACCTTGCCCGTCACCATCCCATTTCTCATTTATCCACTGCATTTCCTCCACGCTATCATGGACTTTACATCTTGTTCATAGAATTCCTACAGGCCATTCGGCCCATCAGGTACACACTGACCATCCAACGAGCATACCACCCAGACCCACCCCCCCGTACCCCTGCATTTCCCACGGCCAATCCACCCTAATCTGCACATCTTCGGACTGTAGGAGGAAATCGGAGCACCTGGAGGAAACCCACACAGACACGGGGAGAACTTGCAAACTTCACACAGACAGTCACCCGAGGCTGGAATCGAACCCGGGCCCCTGGCACTGTGAAGCTGCAGTGCTGACCACTGAGCCAACATACTGCCCCCTTTCCACTCTTCCCCAATCTCTTGCCTCAGTAGTAGTTTAAAACCTGCAACATTTCTAACCTTACCCAGAATTAATGAGGTTAAAAAATCACACAACACCAGGTTATAGTCCAACAGGTACTTCCAATTAAACCTGTTGGACTATAACCTGGTGTTGTGTGATTTTTAACTTTGTCCACCCCAGTCCTACACCATCTCCGAATCAGAATTAATGAGAGAGTGTGGTGCTGGAAAAGCACAGCAGGCCAGGCAGCATCCAAGGAGCAGGAAAATCGACGTTTCAGAATTCATTTCCTGATGAAAGGCTTTTGCCTGAAATGTCGATTTTCTTGCTCCTCGGATGCTGCCTGACCGGCTGTGCTTTCCCTGCACCACACTCTTGGCTCTAATCGCCAGCATCTACGGACCTCACTTTCGCCCAGAACGAATGAAAGGTGATTGATCCAAAATATTAGCTCCAGTTTCACTGTCCCAGAGCTGCCGAGTGATCCGTTTTTTGTATCTCCTTCATTTACGGATCATGTAATACCCTTTCGCTAAGACTGTGACCCTATGAATTGGAAATAGTCACTTGCTTGTACAGAACATTAGCATTGCTGCCATAAAAGACACCCTGGACTTATCAGGACAAATGCAAGAATAGCATATTTCAAAGGGAACACCAATTTACACAGCAGATTTGGACAGGTTCATGAATAGAAAGGAGTTAGAGGGATATGGGTCAAGCGCAGGCAAATGGGACTAGTTCAGTTGAGGAAGAGATGGGCTGAAAGGCCTTTTTCTGTGCTGTATGACTCTATGTCAAAAAAGATGCTGGTTGTTTGGCAAGTGGACAGATCGCCAAATTGTCTGGAGAATGCACCAAGGAACAGTTAATCCCCAGGGTTTGGTTTCATTGTAAAAGGGACCCCTTCCTTCTGTTTTCAGAGGACTGCACTGTGTGAGCAAAATTAGAAGCAAAACTTGCTCCAGCCAGTGGGTTGTATGTAATTATCAGGATCCAGTCCCCTAGAAAATACCAAGATGTCTTCACTCTAATGTGCTGCCATTACTTTCCTATCACAACCATATTAAGGATGAGCTGTGTTTAAACTGTTCTATATAACAAAGAACTGCAGATGCTGGAGATCTGAAACCAAACAGAAATTGCTGGAGAAGCTCAACAGGTTTGGCAGCATCTGTGGGAGGAAAGCAGGGTCAACGTTTCAAGTCCAGCAGATGCGAAGCTCTGCTTTCTTCTGACAGATGCTACCAAGCCTGCTGAGTTTCTCCAGCAGTTTCTGTTTTTGTTTAAATTTTCTTTAAAGTTCACTTCACGTTTAGGAAATTTGGGCGCTATGGATGAATTGGGCCAAAGGCTCTGATTCCATAGAACATAGAACAAGAGTGCACAGTGCATGCCCTTCATGCCCTTGATGCTGTGCTGATCTTTTATCCTACTCTAAGGTTAAACTAGCCTATATACTCTTCATTTTACTATCACCCATGTGCCTATCCAAGAGTCGCTTAAATATCCCTAATGTATCTGACTCTACTCCCACCGCTGGCAGTGCATTCCATGCACCCACCACTCTCTGTGCAAATAACCTACCTCTGACATCTCCCCTAAACCTTCCTCCAATCACCTTAAAATTATGCCCCCTTGTGATAGCCATTTCCGCCCTGAGAAAAAGCCTCTGGCTATCCACTCTATGCCTCTCATCATCTTGTACACCTCTATCTAGTCACCTCTCATCCTTCTTCACTCCAATGAGAAAAGCCCTAGCTCCGTCAACCTTTCTTCATAAGACATGCCCTTCAGTCCAGGCAGCATCCTGGTAATTCTCCCCTGCACCCTCTCTAAAGTGTGGTCTAACAAGGGCTTTATAGAGCTGGAGTATAACCTTGCGCTCGTAAACTCAAATCCCCTGCTAATGAAAGCCAACACACCAGACGCCTTCTTAAAAACCCTATCAACTTGGGTGGCAACTTTGAACGATCTATGGACATGGACCCCAAGATCCCTCTGTTCCTCCACACTGTCAAGAATCCTGCTTTTAATCCTGTAATCTGCATTCAAATTCGAACTTCCAAAGTGAATCACTTCACACTTTTCCAGGTTGAACTCTATCTGCCACCTGTCAATCCAGGTCTGCATCCTGTCAATGTCCCGTTGTAACCTATAATAGCCCTCCAAACTATCCACAACTCCACCAAGCTTCGTGTCAGCAGTAAACTTACTAATCCACCTTGCCACTTCCTCATCCAAGTCATTTATAAAAAATCACAAAGTGCAAAAGTCCCAGAACAGATCCCTGTGGAACATCACAGGTCACCGAGCTCCAGGCTGAATACTTTCCATCTACTACCACCCTCTGTCTTCTATGGGCCAGTCAATTCTATATCCAGACAGATAGGTTTCCCTGTATCCCATGTCTCCTCACTTTCTGAATGAGCCAACCATGGGGAACCTTATGTATAGAGTATGACTGTATAAGAGACACAATCTTCTGCTGGACAGTGTCAGTGAATCATTTGCAACAGAAAAGAGTGTGGGAGATATTTACCTTCATAACAATGTATGTCCATCCTTTCCTGAGCAGAACTGTTACGCAATGAAAACTGGGTAGCTGAGTGGATGATGTATGCTACTAACCCTTATTGCAGGCTGAATGGACTGATTTGCTGTCCATTGGCAGTAACTTTGCTCTATTTTTGAACTATGTGTGGATGGTCTGTTCAGTAACTGGTGGTGGAGGAGCAGGCCAACACTGGAACAGAATGTTGCTCGAGGAGCAGAGCATTGAGGAGCAAGAGTAGGCCATTCTGCCCATTGAGACTAGTGCATGGACCAATGAGGTCATGGCCTATCTGAACGTGGTCCCAGTCTCACTCCCCTGTCTGCCATCCCACAACCTTCGAGTCTTTTGTCTAACGAAAAACTCTCCCTACCTTAGTTTTAGAGTCATAGAGATTTGCTGCACGGACATAGACCCTTTGGTCCAACTTACCCATGTCAACCAGATATCCCAACCCAATCTAGTCCCATTTGCCAGGATTTGGCCCATATTGCTCTCAACCCTTCCTATTCATACACCCATCCCTAATTGTAATTGTACCAGCCTCCACCACTTCCGCTGGCAGCTCACTCCATACAAACACCACTCTCTATTCAATGTCTACCATCTTGTAGGGAAAAGAATTCCACACTCTAAAGACCAAGGCACCATTAACAGTGAGAGACAAAGAGGACCTCTGCCTATTGAGGATGCTCAGAGGATGCAGACTGAAGAGCCCAGTTCTGAAAGTAGCTGAGTTTCTTATCGTCGCACACCTCCCTGACAGATTGGGTGTGAAGCCCTGAGAGAACGGTGTGGCACAGTGGTTAGCACTGCTGCCTCACAGCGCCAGAGACCCGGGTTCAATTCCCGCCTCAGGTGACTGACTGTGTGGAGTTTGCACGTTCTCCCCGTGTCTGCGTGGGTTTCCTCCGGGTGCTCTGGTTTCCTCCCACAGTCCAAAGATGTGCAGGCCAGGTGAATTGGCCCATGCTAAATTGCCCGTAGTGTTAGGTAAGGGGTAAATGTAGGGGTATGTGTGGGCTGCGCTTTGGCGGGTCGGTGTGGACTTGTTGGGCCGAAGGGCCTGTTTCCACACTGTAAGTAATCTAATCTAGAACGTGCAGGCTGTCTCCCGGCCTGTGGCTAAATCTCCTTCATCGTTAAGTTGAAAGCAGAAAGTGCTGGAGAAACTTGGCAGGTTTGGGGGGTGGCGCCATCTCCTGCAGAGAGTGTGACGGTGTTAGTGTTTCAAGTTGCTCTGCATCAGCAGACGGGCTGTCCAACTAACTGAGCTACCCAACGGCGAACAGTGGGGGTTCAATTCCAACACTACCACGAAGTTTCCTGCTTTCTCAAACTCATCTCAGGTTAACCTCACAGTCACTCCTCTCTCTCTCTCTCTCTCTTTAATGGAAGAACAGCTCCTGTGGCCCTCTGGGACCATGGCAGTCCAACTGTTCACTTTCAACAACATAATCTACAAACAAACCAATGGCACACCCATGGGATCTCCGCTATCAGGATTCATAGCAGAAGCAGTAATGCAAAGACTAGAACAAACAGCCCTACCAACCATCAAACCAAAAATCTGGGTCCCCTACGTAGATGACACATTTGTCATCACAAAACG
>NC_057749.1:22193402-22199686 GCF_004010195.1 Chiloscyllium plagiosum
GCCATAAACAAACACATAGATCTAGATGCCATCTATTAACCCCTCAGAAAACGAACAGGAAATGACATCACCACAAACCCCAGGAACCCCATCCAGGACAAACATATAAATAGAAAGTAGGAGACAACAGTTTCGCTTCACCTGGAGATCGCCACTGATGATGTTACCTAGCCAGGTAGTGAAACGTCTGGATATCAAACCTACAGCTCAGCGAACAAACCTACACCCTAAACCTCAACCTGAGCTACAAACCTTCACAAACCTTGCAAAAAGTCCAACTGTCTATTTAAAGTTTTTAAGTCCCATGAGATTTTCCTTCAGAGTTTTCTGTTTGCCATCTTTGTCATGGTTGACGGAGATGGGTTTTCTGGGTCTCCACAGCCCAGACGTCAACAGCATCCAGGCCACCAGCCTCAAGTATCCGGCTGGATATCAAGCCAGGATTCCCAGCTGGATCTCTGGTCCATGCACTCGGGAGAATCCTGAAGGAGAGTTCAACTTCTGCACCTCCTGACACAGAGGCAGGAATTGCTGCTGCCAAGTCTGTAGAATCATAGAGGGTGGAAGCAGGCAATTCAGCCCATCAAGTCCACACCAACCCTTGAACAGCATTCCACCCTTTTCGTGTAACTCTGCATTTCCCATGGCCAATTGACCTAACCTGCACATCCCTGAACACTATGGGCAATTTAGCACAGCCAATCCACCTAACCTGCACATCCCTGAACACTATGGGCAATTTAGCACAGCCAATTGACCTAACCTGCACATCCCTGAGCACTATGGGCAATTTAGCACAGCCAATCCACCTAACCTGCACATCCCTGAACACTATCGGCAATTTAGCATGGCCAATCCACCCTAACCTGCACATCCCTGAGCACTATGGGCTATTTAGCATGGTCAATCCACCTAACCTGCACATCCCTGAACACTATGGGCAATTTAGCACGGCCAATCCACCTAACCTTACATCCCTGAACACTATGGGCAATTTAGCACAGCCAATCCACCTAACCTGCACATCCCTGAATGCTATGGGCAATTTAGCATGGCCAATCCACCCTGACCTGCACATCCCTGAACACTATGGCAATTTAGCATGGCCAATTCACCCTAACCTGCACATCTTTTTTACTGTGGGAGGAAACCAGTGCACCTGGAGGAAACCCACGCAGACACGGGGAGAGTGCGCAAACTGTGCCCCACTCTTACCTTACAAGTCAAGGGGTTTGGTGGGTTTTCATCAGTCCTGATTCAATCTGCTTCTATTGCCCCTTCAGAGCAGTGCATTCCAGTTCAGGACAATTGGCTGTGGTAAACAAGTTATCTTCATCTCCAACCTGTTTCTATTTTAACATGTTGCAACCTGATCTTCGGTTTGGTGATTCTGCTATCAGTGAAAACAGTTACCCTTCATTTCTCCAATCGAAGGTATTTGGGGTTTTAGGCACTTCTATTGCAATACCAACTTTCATATGCATTTGCAAATGTGTTCACATTTTCTGAAATGCTGTCAATTGAAGTTTGACATCAAACTGCATGAGGAGATGTTAGGGTGGGTCAAAGCGGGAGTTTTTTTTTAAAATCTGGATCTTTATAAGCAGGGAGGTCATGGTGGGACTTCCAGAGATAACCAGCCAGTTGAAGGGAAGGTCACCAGAGCTGGAGTGATTCAAACCAGAAACGTTCAGGAGGGCACTACTGGATGGGCACAAGATTCTTGTGTTGTTGTGGGCTGGAGGAGGTCAGAGAATGAGGAAAAGGGACCAACAAGGATTTCAAAACTGAAGTGTTACTCAGCTGCGAGCCAATGTGCATAAGATCGAGGAACGTTTACGTCAATTGAGAACAGGGCAACCAGTCCAATAGCTGTCATGTCCTTAACCCCAGAGACAGCAAAGGCACAGTGGCATTTCTCTACCTTTTCTGCTTCAGGGAGAATAATCCCAATTCCTCCAGTGACCCCTTTCATCCCTGCACTCCCGAGCAAAAGATGCTGAAAATCCAAAATCAAAACCAAAACTGCTGTAGAAACTGTAGAGAGAGAGAAAAACAGAGTTAACATCTCAAGTCAGTTAATACTCTGAGACCCATCGAGATGTTCAGGGCAGAAACAGACCCTTTGGTCTGTCTTGTACATGCTGATCAAATACCCTCATTAGCTGTTGAAACTGTGTTGCTGGAAAAGCGCAGCATGTCACGCAGCATCCAAGGAACAGGAGAATTGACGTTTCGGGCATGAGCCTTTTAAATTCCTGAAGAAGGGCTCATGCCCGAAACGTCAATTCTCCTGTTCCTTGGATGCTGCCTGACCTGCTGCGCTTTTCCAGCAACACATTTTCAGCTCTGATCTCCAGCATCTGCAGTCCTCACTTTCTCCTAGGAGATACCCTCATTAATCTAGTTTCCGCTGATGGGTGAGTGCCGAACCAGAGGACACAGCTTAAAAATACGGGGTAGACCATTTAGGACAGAGATGAGGAGAAACGTCTTCACCCAGAGAGTGGTGGCTGTGTGGAATGCTCTGCCCCAGAGGGCAGTGGAGGTCCAGTCTCTGGATTCATTTAAGAAAGAGTTGGATAGAGCTCTCAAGGATAGTGGAATCAAGGGTTATGGAGATAAGGCAGGAACAGGATACTGATTGAGGATGATCAGCCATGATCATATTGAATGGTGGTGCAGGCTCGGAGGGCAGAATGGCCTACTCCTGCACCTATTGTCTATTGGCTATTGTCTCATTTTCCAGCGCTTGGCCCTGTTCCCTTATCATTCTTTATCTGAAGCCTGGTCACTGGACTTGAAGAGTTACGTCTGTTTCTCCAACCATTTATCATCACTGAGCTTCTCCAGTGCTTTCTGTTTCAGTTTCCTCATTCCAATAAAATCTCCCTTACCAACACCTTGATGTCCAATTCCAAAATGCCTGGAATGGGATGCAATACTGCATCTGAGGCTTGATCACTGATTTATATGTGTTTAACATAACATCAAAATCAAAAGTATTAGAGATACAGATGCTTGAGGTTGACACGGTGGCTCAGTGGTTAGCACTGCTGCCTCATAGTGCCAGGGACCCGGATTTCATTTCACCCTCAGGAGACAGTTACAACATTTAAAAGGGATCTGGATGGGTACATGAATGGGAAGTGTTTAGAGGGATATGGGCCAAGTGCTGCCAAATGGGACTAGTCTAATTTAGGGTATCTAGTCAGTATGGACAAGTTGAATCGAAGAATCTGTTTCTGAGTTGTATACCTCTGTTACTCTATGACTGTCTGTGTGGAGTTTGCACGTTCTCCCTGTGTCTGCGTGAGTTTCCTCCGGGTGCTCCGGTTTCCTCCCACAGTCCAAAGATGTGCGGGTCAGGTGAATTGGCCATGCTAAAGGGCCAATAGTGTTCAGGGATGTGTAGGTTAGGTGGATTAGTGATGGGAAATGCAGGATTAGAGGGATAGCGCAGGGGTCTGGGTGAGATGCTCTCCAGAGGGTCAGTGTGGACTTGATGGGCTGAATGGCCTGCTTCCACACTGTCAGAATTCTATGATGATATTTAGATCTGAAATTAAAAACAGAAAGTGTTCAAAATATTGAGCAGTCGGGAGAGAGCTGAATTAAAGTTTTGAGTTGACAGTTTTTCATCCGTGGTTCTGACCTGCTCAGCCTTAATTTTCTGTCTTTATTTTCATCTAAGTCCTTCCATCGATACAAATCCTGGACGTTTTGCTTTGAACCACCTTCTCTACTTGTCCTGCCCCTTGAAAGATTTTTGCACATACCCCACTGGGTCTCTGTTCCTGCGCCCCCTTCAAATTGAGTTTAGATTGCGTTTTCTCGATCTCCCTACTGTAAATTGATGAATATAAATTAGAAGCATCAACAAGGGGATGGATGACTTGACTTTACATTCATGACGTTAAGTGTGAAGGGGGTTATCAGTGCGGAGAAGCAATAGAATGTGAGAAAGGAAGAGTCCTTGGAGATCCTGAGCTCATGAAAAAGAGCAGGTTTTGAGGATAAATCCCTGACTGTCCCACAGAACAGGGATTGGGGAATTACCTTGCCGTGCGAACGTAGCCCGCTTAAACTGTGCCAGGGTTTTCAACCTGCCGAACAATTTTGCCAAACCAGGCAAGAGTGTGATTCCCAGCAAGCGGGCATCATTGAGAGAAAGGGCACTGGTGGCACCCCAGGTCAGGAGAGCTCGCTGAATGTGATGAGCCACTTTGCCCGTGTTGCAATCACACTGAGTGTCGCCCCCCCCCCCACCCCCTGCTCAATGGTCCCTGCAGCATTGTCTTCTCAAACGCCTGCATTATTTCACTCACTTCAGCCAAACACCCTCTGCTCAGCAGAATTACAGCTCAATCAGTCGGCAATAAGGTCTTGATGAGATTCAAATGCAGCATTCACTCTCCATAATTCGCTGGGTGCCTTAAGGGCACTGGTCATTCTGGTCCCGACATCTTTGGAAGATTAATTATATTCAGTTCTTATTTTCTCCAAATGATTGTGGCTCTTTACTTCCCAGTCATAAACCGTCTAACTGCAAGGCTCCTGCGCCTCTGCCGCAGTCTCTCTTATGATCTTAGCAGGACTTATACATTTAATGGTAAGGTCAGAGGGAGTGTTGCTGAACAAAGAGACCTTGGAGTGCAGGTTCATAGCTCCTTGAAAGTCGAGTCACAGCAAGATAGGATAGTGAAGGCGGCGTTTGGTATGCTTTCCTATATTGGTCAGAGTATTGAGTACAGGGGTCGTGAGGTCATGTTGCGGCTGTACAGGACATTGGTGAGGCCACGTTTGGAATATTGCATTCAGTTCTGGCCTCCTTCCTATAGGGAAAATGTTGTGAAACTTGAAAGGGTTCAGAAAAGAATTACAAGGATGTTGCCAGGATTGGAGGATTTGAACTATAGGGAGAGGTTGAACAGGCTGGGGCTGTTTTCCCTGCAGCGTCGGAGGCTGAGGGATGATCTTATAAAGGTTTATAAAATCACGAGGGGCATGGATAGGATAAATAGACAAAGCCTTTTCCCTGGGGTGGGGAGTCCAGAACTAGAGGACATAGGTTTAGGGTGAGAGGGGAAAGATATAAAAGAGACCTAAGGGGCAGCTTTTTCACGCAGAGGGTGGTACGTGTATGGAATGAGCTGCCAGAGGAAGTGGTGGAGGCTGGTACAATTACAACATTTAAGAGACATTTGAATGAGTATATGAATAGGAAGGGTTTGGAAGGATATGGGCCGGGTGCTGGCAGGTGGGACTAGATTGGGTTGGGATATCTGGTCAGCATGGACAGGTTGGTCCGAAGGGTCTGTTTCCATGCTGTACGTCTCTATGACTCTCTGACTCAAAGATGCTACCATGACTAAATCTCAAAGCATTTCTGCTTGCATTAAAGATTGACTCTTTGCAGAAAATTCTGTCCTGAATTTTTTCTGAATATCCACTCATTAATGGGTTAACAACTGCATTATAACACCCAAACAGAGAACAAAGTGGCTTCGGGGTGCAGGTTCACAGCTCCTTGAAAGTGGGGTTGCAGGTCGACAGGGCAGTGAAGAAGGTGTTTGGCACAGTTGCCTTTATTGGTCAGAGCGTTGAGTATAGGAGTTGGAAGGACATGTTGCAGCTACACAGGACATTGGTTAGGCCACTTTTGAAATACTGCATTCAGTTTTGGTCTCCCAGCTATAGGGAAGACATGAAACTTGAAGGGGTTCAGAAAAGATTTACAGGGTGTTGCCAGGATTGGAGGGTTTGAGCTACATGGAGAGGCTGAATAGGCTGGGGCTGTTTTCCCTGGAGCTTCAGAGACTGAGGGGTAACCTTATAGAGGTTTATAAAATCATGAGGGGCATGATTTGGAGATGCCGGTGTTGGACTGGGGTGTACAAAGTTAAAACTCACACAACACCAGGTTATAGTCCAACAGGTTTAATTGGAAGCACACTAGCTTTCAGAGCGACGCTCCTTCATCAGGTGGTAGTGGAGGGCTCAATCCTAATACAGAATTTATAGCAAAAATTTGCAGTGTGATGTAACTGAAATTAGACATTGAAAAATTGATTGTCTGTTAAGCCTTTCATCTGTTAGAATACAGTGATAGTTTCACTTCTTTCATGAGTAAATCACAAGACCTTTTTTTAAAAAGTTACATTCTCGGGTTAGCTGTTAACAATGGTGATAGCTAGACAACATGTTGAAGGTGTTGGCCCCCTGTGTTCTCTGTCTATGCCATGATGTTTAGATTGATTCTAATCTAAAAAGTGAGATAACAG